>NC_068453.1:23333783-23568783 GCF_023373465.1 Oncorhynchus keta | reverse complement strand
GCTCCTAACCAACTGTTCTGTCTTGTGTGGGTTTTTTCACATCGTTTGTAACTTGTTTCGTACATAATGTTGCTGCTACCATCTCTTATGACCAAAAAGAGCTTCTGGATATCAGAACAGGGATTACTCACCCTTCGAAATGGACAACAAAAAAAAGTATTTTTTGAGTCCGACACGAAGGATATACTGCTTCTCTGAAGCCAGGCCCAAATCCCTGTCATTCGCATGAAGAACAGACGGAAATACAGGGGGTAATATATCTGTAATACCTACATGTTTCAAGCAGACCACCATAGTCCCTGTGCCCAAGAAAGCGAAGGTAACCAGCCCCAAATGACTACCGCCTTGAAGCACTCACGTCAGTAGCCATGAAGTGCTTTGAAAGGCTGGTCATGGCTCACATCAACAGCATCATCTTGGATACCCTAAACCCACTCCAATTCGCATACCGGCCCAACAGATTCACAGATGACACAATCACACTGCCTTTCCCCACCTGGACAAAAGAGACACATATGTGAGAATGATGTTCATTGACTACAGCTCAGCGTTCAACACCATAGTGCCCACGAGGCTCATTACTAAGCTAAGGACCCTGGGAATAAACACCTCTGGAACCTGGACTTTCTGACAGGCCACCCTCAGGTGTTAAGGGTAGGCAACAACATCTGCCATGCCGATCCTCAACACGGTGGCCCCTCAGGGGTGTGTGCTTAGTCCCCTCCTGTACTCCTTATTCACACGACTGTGTGGTCAAGCACGACTCCAACACCATCAAGTTTGCTCATGACAAGAGTGGTAGATCTGATCACCGACAACGATGAGAAAACCTATAGGGAGGAGGTCAGAGACCTGGCAGTGTGGTGCCAGGACAACAACCCCTCCCTCAACGTCAGCAAGACAAAGGAGATGATCATGGACTACAGGATAAGGAGGGCCAAACACTCCCCCATTCTCATCGATGGGGCTGTTGTGGAGCGGGTCGAGAGAACTTCCTTGGTGTCCACATCACCAACAAACTACCATGGTCCAAACACACCAAGACAGTCGTGAAGAGGGCATTACAACACCTTTCCCCCCTCAGGAGACTGAAAAGATTTGGCATGGGTCCTTAGATCCTCAAAAAGTTCTACAGCTACACCCTCGAGAGCATCCTGCCCGGTTGCATCACCGCCTGGTATGGCAACTGCTTGGCACCCGACAGTAAGGCACTACAGAGGGTAGTGAGTATGGTCAAATACATCACTGGGGCCAAGCTTCCTGCCATATTATTATATTATCCAAGACCTATATTTATTTATAAAAAAATATATTTTACCTTTATTTAACCAGATAGGCCAGTTGAGATCAAGTTCTCATTTACAACTGCGACCTGACCAAGATAAAGCAAAGCAGTGCAACACAAACAGAGTTACACATGGAATAAACAAATATACAGTCAATAACACAATTGAAAAGTCTATATACAATGTGTGCAAATGAGGTAAGATAAGTGAGGTAAAGCAATAAATAGGCCCTAGTGGCAAAATAATTACAATAAACACTGGAGTGATGGATGTGCAGAAGATGAATGTGCAAGTGGAGATACTGGGGTGCAAAAAAAAAAAATAACAGTATGGGGATGAGGTAGTTGGATGGGCTATTTACAGATGGGCTATGTACAGGTGCAGTGATTTGTGAGCTGCTCTGACAACTGGTGCTTAAAGTTAGTGAGGGAGATATGAGTCTCCAGCTTCAGTGATTTTTGCAATTCGTTCCAGTCATTGGCAGCAGAGAACTGGAAGGAAAGGCGGCCAAACGAGGAATTGGCTTTCGGGGTGACCAGTGAAATATACCTGCACGTGGAGCGCGTGATACGAGTGGGTGCTGCAATGGTGACCAGTGAGTTGAGATAAAGTGGGGCTTTACCAAGCAAAGACTTACAGATGACCTGGAGCCAGTGGGTTTGGTGACGAATATTAAGTGAGGGCCAGCCAACGAGAGCATACAGGTTGCAGTGGTGGGTAGCATATGGGGCTTTGGTGACTAAACGGATGGCACTGTGATAGACTGCATCCAATTTGTTGAGTAGAGTGTTGGAGGCTATTTTTAAAAGAAGAAGTCAACAGTCAATAGGATAGTCAGTTTTACGAGGGTGTTTGGCAGCATGAGCAAAGGATGCTTTGTTGAGAAATAGGAAGCTGATTCTAGATTTAAATTTTGGATTGGAGATGCTTAATGTGAGTCTGGAAGGAGAGTCTACAGTCTAACCAGACACTTAGAGTCTAAGTTAGAGTCTAACCACATATGTGGACAACTACAAGTACCTAAGTCAGAACAGTCTAGAGTAGTGATGCTGGACAGGTGGGCAGCGATCGGTTGAAGAGCATGCATTTAGTTTTACGTGCATTTAAGAGCAGTTGGAGGCCACGGAAGGAGTGTTGTATGGCATTGAAGTTCGTCTGGAGGTTAGTTAACAGTGTCCAAAGAAGAGCCAGAACTATACAGAATGGTGTCGTCTGCGTAGAGGTGATTCAGATGATCACCAGCAGCAAGAGCAACATCATTGATGTACACAGAGAAGAGTCGGCCCGAGGATTGAACCCTGTGGCACCCCCATAGACTGCCAGAGGTCCGGACAACAGGCCCTCTGATTTGACACACTGAACTCTGTCTGAGAAGTAGTTGGTGAACCAGGCGAGGCAGTCATTTGAGAAACCAAGGCTGTTGAGTCTGCCGATTAAGAATGTGTTGATCGACAGAGTTGAAAGCCTTGGCCAGGTCGATGAATACGGCTGCACAGTATTTTCTCTTATCGATGGCGGTTATATCATTTAGGACCTTGAGCGTGGCTGAGGTGCACCCATGACCAGCTCGGTAACCAGATTGCATAGCGGAGAAGGTACGGTGGGATTCGAAATGGTCTGTGATCTGTTCGTCAACTTGGCTTTCGAAGACCTTTGAAAGGCAGGGTAGGGTAGATATAGGTCTGTAGCAGTTAGGGTCTAGAGTGTCTCCCCCTTTGAAGAGGGGGATGACCGCAGCAGCTTCCCAATCTTTGGGGATCTCAGATGATACGAAAGAGAGGTTTGAACATGATAGTAATATGGGTTTGCGGCGGATAATTTTAGAAAGAGGGTCCAGATTGTCTAGCCCAGCTGATTTGTCGGAGTCCAGATTTTGCAGCTCTTTCAGAACATCAGCTATCTGGATTTGGGTGAAGGAGAAATGGGGGAGGCTTGGGCAAGTTGCTGTGGGGGGGTGCAGGGCTGTTGACCGGGGTAGGGGTAGCCAGGTGGAAAGCATGGCCAACTGTAGAAAAATGCTTACTGAAATGTTCAATTATGGTGGATTTATCAGTGGTGCCAGTGTTTCCTAGCCTCGGTGCAGTGGGCAGCTGGGAAGAGGTGCTCTTATTCTCCATGGACTTTACAGCATCCCAAAACTTTTTGGAGTTTGTGCTACAGGATGCAAATATCTGTTTGAAAAAGCTAGCCTTTGCTTTCCTAACTGCCTGTGTATATTGGTTCCTAACTTCCCTGAAAAGTTGCATATCGCGGGGGCTATTCGATGCTAATGAAGTACGCCACTCGATGGTTTCAGAGGAAGGTCCAAAAAAATGATCAAAGACTCCAGTCACCCAAGTCATGGACTGTTCTCTGCTACACGCACAGCATGCGGTACAGGAATGCCAAGTCGATGTACAAAAGGCTCCTTCACATCTTCTAGATATAAGACTGCGAAACAATGAATCAAATGGCCACATTAGTGTAAAAACAAACTCGACTAACCTGTACCCCCGCACCGGTACCCCCTCGGTATTGTTATTTTATTGTGTTACTAAATAAACAAAAGTAAAAATTTTCTTAACTATTTCTTGAACAGCATTGTTGGTTAAGGGCTTGTAAGTAAGCATTTCACAATAACCTGTTTTAGGAGATTTTTAGGAGCGACGAGGGTGCAGTGCTCATTCTCACCAGCAGATGGCACAGTCTGCCACATGTAGGTCAGAATGCTAAAAGCCCAGTTTGAGTCAGTACATGAATAATGGAGCGTGAGAGCAGCACAGCGCAGGGATAGAGGTCATATGGCAGAGGGACCGCACAGAGAGAACCAAACATCCTTTCCTGGAGCACAAGGACTAATTACCAGACCATAACAGAGAGAGCGAGAGAAATGGGGGGGTGGAGGGAGGTAGAGAAGTATGGACAGAAGGGTACACGACTGGGGCGAATCATTTCTCCACTGTAGGTCTGTCTGACAGAGGAGTGACTGAGCACATTGCTAGCTGCTTCAGTTGTTAAGTGACCTGTACGCTCTTGTTGGTTGGCCCTCGCTTCCTACTAGTCGCCAAACCCACTGGCTACAGGTTATATACAAGTCTCTGCTAGGTAAAGCCCCGCCTTATCTCAGCTCACTGGTCACCATAGCAGGACCCACTGGTAGCATGTGCTCCAGCAGGTATATCTCACTGGTCACCACCAAAGCCAATTCCTCCTTTGGTCGTCTTCCCTTCCAGTTCTCTGCTGCCCATGACTGGAACAAATTGCAAAAATCTCTGAAGCTGGAGACTCACATCTCCCTCACAAGCTTTAAGCACCAGCTGTCAGAGCAGTTTACAGATCACTGCACCTGTACATAGCCCATCTGTAAACAGCCCATCTATCTACCTACCTCATCCCCATACTGGTATTTATTTATTTTGCTCCTTTGCACCCCAGTATCTCTACCTGCACATTCGTCTTCTGCCGATCTACCATTCCAGTGTTTAATTGCTATATTGTAATTACTTCGCCACCATGGCCTATTTATTTACTTACCTCATTTGCACTCACTGTATTTCGACTTTTTGTTTTCTTTTGTTCTACTGTATTATTGACTGTATGTTTTGTTTATTCCATGTGTAACTCTGTGTTGTTGTATGTGTCGAATTGCTACGCTTCATCTTGGCCAGGTCGCAGTTGCAAATGAGAACTTGTTCTGAACTAGCCTACCTGGTTAAATAAAGGTGAAATTTAAAAATACATTTAAAAAGTAAGTGTCTGCCTATCTGTGTGTGTTTCCTGTGTGCACACACGTATCTACCTGCCTACGTGAGTGAGCGTGTGTGTGTGTCCCTGCCTACGTGCGCCTGCATACGTGTGTACCTGGTCCTCGGTGGCCATGCTCTTCCTCTGCTGAGCAGACTTGTCCATGGCCTCGCTGAGTGACTTGGCGTACTGGACCATGGCTTTGAGCTGGGAGTCAGTCAGCACCCACAGCAGGTCATCTAGGATCAGGATCAGCTTAGAGGCCACCACGTTACAGTCCTTGGACTGGAGATAAACACATTCTACATAGATTATTACATACAAAATACATTAATACTCATTATATATAGACCACACACACACACACACAAATACATGCTTTATACATACAAGATACAGACACACACACCACGTTTCAGTCTTTCATCTCAAGACACACACATTACCTCCCGTGTTGAACCAAGACAGTGTTATTCAAAAGGTGCAATCATCAATGGGAGATGTAATAAAAGTCAGACTGGAGAAAACACACTCCATATCCATGACTGACTGACTGAAAACACACACTCCATATCCATGACTGACTGACTGAAAACACACACTCCATATCCATGACTGACTGACTGAAAACACACACTCCATATCCATGACTGGCTGACTGACTGAAAACACACACTCCATATCCATGACTGGCTGACTGACTGAAAACACACACTCCATATCCATGACTGGCTGACTGACTGAAAACACACACTCCATATCCATGACTGGCTGACTGACTGAAAACACACACTCCATATCCATGACTGGCTGACTGACTGAAAACACACACTCCATATCCATGACTGACTGACTGACTGAAAACACACACTCCATATCCATGACTGACTGACTGAAAACACACACTCCATATCCATGACTGACTGACTGAAAACACACACTCCATATCCATGACTGACTGACTGAAAACACACACTCCATATCCATGACTGACTGACTGAAAACACACACTCCATATCCATGACTGACTGACTGAAAACACACACTCCATATCCATGACTGACTGACTGAAAACACACACTCCATATCCATGACTGACTGACTGACTGACAACACACACTCCATATCCATGACTGACTGACTGACTGACTGACTGAAAACACACACTCCATATCCATGACTGACTGAAAACACACACTCCATATCCATGACTGACTGACTGACTGACTGACTGACTGACTGACTGACTGACTGACTGACTGACTGACTGAAAACACACACTCCATATCCATGACTGACTGACTGACTGACAACACACACTCCATATCCATGACTGACTGACTGACTGACTGACTGAAAACACACACTCCATATCCATGACTGACTGACTGACTGACTGAAAACACACACTCCATATCCATGGCTGACTGAATGACTGAAAACACACACTCCATATCCATGACTGACTGACTGACTGACAACACACACTCCATATCCATGACTGACTGACTGTCTGAAAACACACACTCCATATCCATGACTGACTGACTGACTGAAAACACACACTCCATATCCATGGCTGACTGACTGACTGAAAACACACACTCCATATCCATGACTGACTGACTGACTGACAACACACACTCCATATCCATGACTGACTGACTGTCTGAAAACACACACTCCATATCCATGACTGACTGACTGACTGAAAACACACACTCCATATCCATGACTGACAGACTGACTGAAAACACACACTCCATATCCATGACTGACTGAAAACACACTCCATATCCATGACTGACTGACTGACTGAAAACACACACACCATATCCATGACTGACTGACTGACTGAAAACACACACTCCATATCCATGACTGACTGACTGACTGACAACACACACACCATATCCATGACTGACTGACTGACTGACTGACTGAAAACACACACTCCATATCCATGACTGACTGACTGACTGACTGAAAACACACACTCCATATCCATGGCTGACTGACTGACTGAAAACACACACTCCATATCCATGACTGACTGACTGACTGACAACACACACTCCATATCCATGACTGACTGACTGTCTGAAAACACACACTCCATATCCATGGCTGACTGACTGACTGAAAACACACACTCCATATCCATGGCTGACTGACTGACTGAAAACACACACTCCATATCCATGACTGACTGACTGACTGAAAACACACACTCCATATCCATGGCTGACTGACTGACTGAAAACACACACTCCATATCCATGACTGACTGACTGACTGACAACACACACTCCATATCCATGACTGACTGACTGTCTGAAAACACACACTCCATATCCATGACTGACTGACTGACTGAAAACACACACTCCATATCCATGACTGACTGACTGTCTGAAAACACACACTCCATATCCATGACTGACTGACTGACTGAAAACACACACTCCATATCCATGACTGACTGAAAACACACTCCATATCCATGACTGACTGACTGACTGAAAACACACACACCATATCCATGACTGACTGACTGACTGAAAACACACACTCCATATCCATGACTGACTGACTGACTGACTGACACACACTCCATATCCATGACTGACTGACTGTCTGAAAACATACACTCCATATCCATGACTGACTGACTGACTGAAAACACACACTCCATATCCATGACTGACTGACTGTCTGAAAACACACACTCCATATCCATGACTGACTGACTGACTGAAAACACACACTCCATATCCATGACTGACTGAAAACACACTCCATATCCATGACTGACTGACTGACTGAAAACACACACACCATATCCATGACTGACTGACTGACTGAAAACACACACTCCATATCCATGACTGACTGACTGACTGACAACACACACTCCATATCCATGACTGACTGACTGACTGACTGACTGAAAACACACACTCCATATCCATGACTGACTGACTGACTGACTGAAAACACACACTCCATATCCATGACTGACTGACTGACTGAAAACACACACTCCATATCCATGACTGACTGACTGACAACACACACTCCATATCCATGACTGACTGACTGTCTGAAAACACACACTCCATATCCATGACTGACTGACTGAAAACACACACTCCATATCCATGACTGACTGACTGTCTGAAAACACACACTCCATATCCATGACTGACTGACTGACTGAAAACACACACTCCATATCCATGACTGACTGAAAACACACTCCATATCCATGACTGAATGACTGACTGAAAACACACACTCCATATCCATGACTGACTGACTGACTGACAACACACACTCCATATCCATGACTGACAGACTGACTGACAACACACACTCCATATCCATGACTGACAGACTGACTGAAAACACACACTCCATATCCATGACTGACTGACTGAAAACACACACTCCATATCCATGACTGACTGACTGAAAACACACACTCCATATCCATGACTGACTGACTGAAAACACACACTCCATAACCATGACTGACTGACTGACTGAAAACACACACTCCATATCCATGACTGACTGACTGACTGACAACACACACTCCATATCCATGACTGACTGACTGAAAACACACACTCCATATCCATGACTGACTGACTGAAAACACACACTCCATATCCATGACTGACTGACTGAAAACACACACTCCATATCCATGACTGACTGACTGAAAACACACACTCCATATCCATGACTGACTGACTGAAAACACACACTCCATATCCATGACTAGCTGACTGACTGAAAACACACACTCCATATCCATGACTGGCTGACTGACTGAAAACACACACTCCATATCCATGACTGGCTGACTGACTGAAAACACACACTCCATATCCATGACTGGCTGACTGACTGAAAACACACACTCCATATCCATGACTGACTGACTGAAAACACACACTCCATATCCATGACTGACTGACTGAAAACACACACTCCATATCCATGACTGACTGACTGAAAACACACACTCCATATCCATGACTGACTGACTGACTGAAAACACACACTCCATATCCATGACTGACTGACTGAAAACACACACTCCATATCCATGACTGATTGAAAACACACACTCCATATCCATGACTGACTGACTGACTGACTGACAACACACACTCCATATCCATGACTGACTGACTGACTGACTGAAAACACACACTCCATATCCATGACTGACTGAAAACACACACTCCATATCCATGACTGACTGACTGACTGACAACACGCACTCCATATCCATGACTGACTGACTGACTGACTGAAAACACACACTCCATATCCATGACTGACTGACTGACTGACTGAAAACACACACTCCATATCCATGGCTGACTGACTGACTGAAAACACACACTCCATATCCATGACTGACTGACTGACTGACAACACACACTCCATATCCATGACTGACTGACTGTCTGAAAACACACACTCCATATCCATGACTGACTGACTGACTGAAAACACACACTCCATATCCATGACTGACTGACTGTCTGAAAACACACACTCCATATCCATGACTGACTGACTGTCTGAAAACACACACTCCATATCCATGACTGACTGACTGACTGAAAACACACACTCCATATCCATGACTGACTGAAAACACACTCCATATCCATGACTGACTGACTGACTGAAAACACACACACCATATCCATGACTGACAGACTGACTGAAAACACACACTCCATATCCATGACTGACTGACTGACTGAAAACACACACTCCATATCCATGACTGACTGACTGACTGACAACACACACTCCATATCCATGACTGACAGACTGACTGAAAACACACACTCCATATCCATGACTGACTGACTGAAAACACACACTCCATATCCATGACTGACTGACTGAAAACACACACTCCATATCCATGACTGACTGACTGACTGAAAACACACACTCCATAACCATGACTGACTGACTGACTGAAAACACACACTCCATATCCATGACTGACTGACTGACTGACTGACACACACTCCATATCCATGACTGACTGACTGACTGAAAACACACACTCCATATCCATGACTGACTGACAACACACACTCCATATCCATGACTGACTGACTGACTGAAAACACACACTCCATATCCATGACTGACTGACTGACTGACTGAAAACACACACTCCATATCCATGACTGACTGACTGACTGACTGAAAACACACACTCCATATCCATGACTGACTGACTGACTGAAAACACACACTCCATATCCATGACTGACTGACTGAAAACACACACTCCATATCCATGACTGACAGACTGACTGACAACACACACTCCATATCCATGACTGACAGACTGACTGAAAACACACACTCCATATCCATGACTGACTGACTGACTGACAACACACACTCCATATCCATGACTGACTGACTGCACACACTCCATATCCATGACTGACTGACTGACTGAAAACACACACTCCATATCCATGACTGACAACACACACTCCATATCCATGACTGACTGACTGACTGACTGACTGACTGACTGCACACTCCATATCCATGACTGACTGACTGAAAAACACACACTCCATATCCATGACTGACTGACTGACTGACTGCACACACTGCATATCAATGACTGACTGACTGACTGAAAACACACACTCCATATCCATGACTGACTGACTGCACACACTCCATCCATATCCATGACTGACTGACTGACTGAAAACACACACTCCATATCCATGACTGACTGACTGACTGACTGAAAACACACACTCCATATCCATGACTGACTGACTGACTGAAAACACACACTCCATATCCATGACTGACTGACTGACTGACAACACACACTCCATATCCATGACTGACTGACTGACTGACTGACTGCACACACTCCATATCCATGACTGACTGACTGACTGAAAACACACACTCCATATCCATGACTGACAACACACACTCCATATCCATGACTGACTGACTGACTGACTGACTGCACACACTCCATATCCATGACTGACTGACTGAAAAACACACATTCCATATCCATGACTGACTGACTGACTGACTGCACACACTCCATATCAATGACTGACTGACTGACTGAAAACACACACTCCATATCCATGACTGACTGACTGACAACACACACTCCATATCCATGACTGACTGACTGCAAAACACCATCCATATCCATGACTGACTGACTGACTGACTGAAAACACACACTCCATATCCATGACTGACTGACTGTCTGAAAACACACACTCCATATCCATGACTGACTGACTGTCTGAAAACACACACTCCATATCCATGACTGACTGACTGACTGAAAACACACACACCATATCCATGACTGACAGACTGACTGAAAACACACACTCCATATCCATGACTGACTGACTGAAAACACACACTCCATATCCATGACTGACTGACTGACTGAAACACACACTCCATATCCATGACTGACAGACTGACTGAAAACACACACTCCATATCCATGACTGACTGACTGAAAACACACACTCCATATCCATGACTGAATGACTGAAAACACACACTCCATATCCATGACTGACTGACTGAAAACACACACTCCATAACCATGACTGACTGACTGAAAACACACACTCCATATCCATGACTGACTGACTGACTGAAAACACACACCCCATATACATGACTGACTGACTGACTGAAAACACACACTCCATATCCATGACTGACTGACTGTCTGAAAACACACACCCATATCCATGACTGACTGACTGACTGAAAACACACACTCCATATCCATGACTGACTGACTGACTGACTGAAAACACACACTCCATATCCATGACTGACTGACTGACTGAAAACACACACTCCATATCCATGACTGACTGACTGACTGAAAACACACACCCATATCCATGACTGACTGACTGAAAACACACACTCCATATCCATGACTGACAGACTGACTGACAACACACACTCCATATCCATGACTGACAGACTGACTGAAAACACACACTCCATATCCATGACTGACTGACTGACTGACAACACACACTCCATATCCATGACTGACTGACTGCACACACTCCATATCCATGACTGACTGACTGACTGAAAACACACACTCCATATCCATGACTGACAACACACACTCCATATCCATGACTGACTGACTGACTGACTGACTGACTGACTGACTGCACACACTCCATATCCATGACTGACTGACTGAAAAACACACACTCCATATCCATGACTGACTGACTGACTGACTGCACACACTGCATATCAATGACTGACTGACTGACTGAAAACACACACTCCATATCCATGACTGACTGACTGCACACACTCCATCCATATCCATGACTGACTGACTGACTGAAAACACACACTCCATATCCATGACTGACTGACTGACTGACTGAAAACACACACTCCATATCCATGACTGACTGACTGACTGAAAACACACACTCCATATCCATGACTGACTGACTGACTGACAACACACACTCCATATCCATGACTGACTGACTGACTGAAACACACACTCCATATCCATGACTGACTGACTGACTGAAACACACACTCCATATCCATGACTGACAACACACACTCCATATCCATGACTGACTGACTGACTGACTGACTGCACACACTCCATATCCATGACTGACTGACTGAAAAACACACATTCCATATCCATGACTGACTGACTGACTGACTGCACACACTCCATATCAATGACTGACTGACTGACTGAAAACACACACTCCATATCCATGACTGACTGACTGACAACACACACTCCATATCCATGACTGACTGACTGCACACACTCCATCCATATCCATGACTGACTGACTGACTGACTGAAAACACACACTCCATATCCATGACTGACTGACTGTCTGAAAACACACACTCCATATCCATGACTGACTGACTGTCTGAAAACACACACTCCATATCCATGACTGACTGACTGACTGAAAACACACACACCATATCCATGACTGACAGACTGACTGAAAACACACACTCCATATCCATGACTGACTGACTGAAAACACACACTCCATATCCATGACTGACTGACTGACTGACAACACACACTCCATATCCATGACTGACAGACTGACTGAAAACACACACTCCATATCCATGACTGACTGACTGAAAACACACACTCCATATCCATGACTGAATGACTGAAAACACACACTCCATATCCATGACTGACTGACTGAAAACACACACTCCATAACCATGACTGACTGACTGAAAACACACACTCCATATCCATGACTGACTGACTGACTGAAAACACACACCCCATATACATGACTGACTGACTGACTGAAAACACACACTCCATATCCATGACTGACTGACTGTCTGAAAACACACACTCCATATCCATGACTGACTGACTGACTGACTGAAAACACACACTCCATATCCATGACTGACTGACTGACTGACTGAAAACACACACTCCATATCCATGACTGACTGACTGACTGAAAACACACACTCCATATCCATGACTGACTGACTGAAAACACACACTCCATATCCATGACTGACAGACTGACTGACAACACACACTCCATATCCATGACTGACAGACTGACTGAAAACACACACTCCATATCCATGACTGACTGACTGACTGACTGACAACACACACTCCATATCCATGACTGACTGACTGCACACACTCCATATCCATGACTGACTGACTGACTGAAAACACACACTCAATATCCAGGACTGACTGACTGACTGACTGAAAACACACACTCCATATCCATGACTGACAACACACACTCCATATCCATGACTGACTGACTGACTGACTGCACACACTCCATATCCATGACTGACTGACTGAAAAACACACACCATATCCATGACTGACTGACTGACTGACTGAACACACTCCATATCAATGACTGACTGACTGACTGAAAACACACACTCCATATCCATGACTGACTGACTGCACACACTCCATCCATATCCATGACTGACTGACTGACTGAAAACACACACTCCATATCCATGACTGACTGACTGACTGACTGACTGAAAACACACACTCCATATCCATGACTGACTGACTGACTGAAAACACACACTCCATATCCATGACTGACTGACTGACTGAAAACACACACTCCATATCCATGACTGACTGACTGACTGACTGAAAACACACACTCCATATCCATGACTGACAACACACACTCCATATCCATGACTGACTGACTGACTGACTGACTGCACACACTCCATATCCATGACTGACTGACTGAAAAACACACACTCCATATCCATGACTGACTGACTGACTGACTGCACACACTCCATATCAATGACTGACTGACTGACTGAAAACACACACTCCATATCCATGACTGACTGACTGACAACACACTCCATATCCATGACTGACTGACTGCACACACTCCATCCATATCCATGACTGACTGACTGACTGAAAACACACACTCCATATCCATGACTGACTGTCTGAAAACACACACTCCATATCCATGACTGACTGACTGTCTGAAAACACACACTCCATATCCATGACTGACTGACTGACTGAAAACACACACTCCATATCCATGACTGACTGACTGACTGAAAACACACACACCATATCCATGACTGACAGACTGACTGAAAACACACACTCCATATCCATGACTGACTGACTGAAAACACACACTCCATATCCATGACTGACTGACTGACTGACAACACACACTCCATATCCATGACTGACTGACTGAAAACACACACTCCATATCCATGACTGACTGACTGACTGACTGAAAACACACACTCCATATCCATGACTGACTGACTGACTGACTGAAAACACACACTCCATATCCATGACTGACTGACTGACTGAAAACACACACTCCATATCCATGACTGACTGACTGAAAACACACACTCCATATCCATGACTGACAGACTGACTGACAACACACACTCCATATCCATGACTGACAGACTGACTGAAAACACACACTCCATATCCATGACTGACTGACTGACTGACTGACTGACAACACACACTCCATATCCATGACTGACTGACTGCACACACTCCATATACATGACTGACTGACTGACTGAAAACACACACTCAATATCCAGGACTGACTGACTGACTGACTGAAAACACACACTCCATATCCATGACTGACAACACACACTCCATATCCATGACTGACTGACTGACTGACTGACTGACACACACTCCATATCCATGACTGACTGACTGAAAAACACACACCATATCCATGACTGACTGACTGACTGAACACACTCCATATCAATGACTGACTGACTGACTGAAAACACACACTCCATATCCATGACTGACTGACTGCACACACTCCATCCATATCCATGACTGACTGACTGACTGAAAACACACACTCCATATCCATGACTGACTGACTGACTGACTGACTGAAAACACACACTCCATATCCATGACTGACTGACTGACTGAAAACACACACTCCATATCCATGACTGACTGACTGACTGAAAACACACACTCCATATCCATGACTGACTGACTGACTGAAAACACACACTCCATATCCATGACTGACAACACACACTCCATATCCATGACTGACTGACTGACTGACTGAAACACACACTCCATATCCATGACTGACTGACTGAAAACACACACCCATATCCATGACTGACTGACTGACTGACTGCACACACTCCATATCCATGACTGACTGACTGACTGAAAACACACACTCCATATCCATGACTGACTGACTGACAACACACTCCATATCCATGACTGACTGAACACACTCCATCCATATCCATGACTGACTGACTGACTGAAAACACACACTCCATATCCATGACTGACTGACTGTCTGAAAACACACACCCATATCCATGACTGACTGACTGTCTGAAAACACACACCCATATCCATGACTGACTGACTGACTGAAAACACACACTCCATATCCATGACTGACTGACTGACTGAAAACACACACACCATATCCATGACTGACAGACTGACTGAAAACACACACTCCATATCCATGACTGACTGACTGAAAACACACACTCCATATCCATGACTGACTGACTGACTGACAACACACACTCCATATCCATGACTGACTGACTGAAAACACACACTCCATATCCATGACTGACTGACTGAAAACACACTCCATAACCATGACTGACTGACTGACTGAAAACACACACTCCATATCCATGACTGACTGACTGACTGAAAACACACACTCCATATCCATGACTGACTGACTGTCTGAAAACACACACTCCATATCCATGACTGACTGACTGAAAACACACACTCCATATCCATGACTGACTGACTGACTGACTGAAAACACACACTCCATATCCATGACTGACTGACTGACTGAAAACACACACTCCATATCCATGACTGACTGACTGACTGAAAACACACACTCCATATCCATGACTGACTGACTGAAAACACACACTCCATATCCATGACTGACAGACTGACTGACAACACACACTCCATATCCATGACTGACAGACTGACTGAAAACACACACTCCATATCCATGACTGACTGACTGACTGAAAACACACACTCCATATCCATGACTGACTGACTGACTGACTGACTGAAAACACACACTCCATATCCATGACTGACTGACTGACTGAAAACACACACACTCCATATCCATGACTGACTGACTGAAAACACACACTCCATATCCATGACTGACTGACTGACTGAATACACACACTCCATATCAATGACTGACTGACTGACTGAAAACACACACTCCATATCCATGACTGACTGACTGACTGAAAACACACACTCCATATCCATGACTGACTGACTGACTGAAAACACACACTCCATATCCATGACTGACTGACTGACTGACTGAAAACACACACTCCATATCCATGACTGACTGACTGACTGAAAACACACACTCCATATCCATGACTGACTGACTGACTGACAACACACACTCCATATCCATGACTGACTGACTGACTGACTGACTGCAACTGCACACACTCCATATCCATGACTGACTGACTGGAAAACACACTCCATATCCATGACTGACTGACTGCACACACTCCATATCCATGACTGACTGACTGACTGAAAACACACACTCCATATCCATGACTGACTGACTGAAAACACACACTCCATATCCATGACTGACAGACTGACTGACAACACACACTCCATATCCATGACTGACAGACTGACTGAAAACACACACTCCATATCCATGACTGACTGACTGACTGACTGACAACACACACTCCATATCCATGACTGACTGACTGCACACACTCCATATCCATGACTGACTGACTGACTGAAAACACACACTCCATATCCATGACTGACTGACTGACTGACTGAAACACACACTCCATATCCATGACTGACAACACACACTCCATATCCATGACTGACTGACTGACTGACTGACTGACTGACTGACACACACACCCATATCCATGACTGACTGACTGAAAACACACACCCATATCCATGACTGACTGACTGACTGACTGCACACACTCCATATCAATGACTGACTGACTGACTGAAAACACACACTCCATATCCATGACTGACTGACTGACAACACACACTCCATATCCATGACTGACTGACTGCACACACTCCATCCATATCCATGACTGACTGACTGACTGAAAACACACACTCCATATCCATGACTGACTGACTGAAAACACACACTCCATATCCATGACTGACTGACTGACTGAAAATACACACCCATATCCATGACTGACTGACTGACTGACAACACACACTCCATATCCATGACTGACTGACTGACTGACTGACTGCACACACTCCATATCCATGACTGACTGACTGAAAACACACACTCCATATCCATGACTGACTGACTGACACACTCCATATCCATGACTGACTGACTGACTGACAACACACACTCCATATCCATGACTGACTGACTGACTGACTGCACACACTCCATATCCATGACTGACTGACTGACTGAAAACACACACTCCATATCCATGACTGACTGACTGACTGACTGACTGAAAACACACACTCCATATCCATGACTGACAACACACACTCCATATCCATGACTGACTGACTGACTGACTGCACACACTCCATATCCATGACTGACTGACTGAAAAACACACACTCCATATCCATGACTGACTGACTGACTGACTGCACACACTCCATATCAATGACTGACTGACTGACTGAAAACACACACTCCATATCCATGACTGACTGACTGACAACACACACTCCATATCCATGACTGACTGACTGCACACACTCCATCCATATCCATGACTGACTGACTGACTGAAAACACACACTCCATATCCATGACTGACTGACTGTCTGAAAACACACACTCCATATCCATGACTGACTGACTGTCTGAAAACACACACTCCATATCCATGACTGACTGACTGACTGAAAACACACACTCCATATCCATGACTGACTGAAAACACACTCCATATCCATGACTGACTGACTGACTGAAAACACACACACCATATCCATGACTGACAGACTGACTGAAAACACACACACCATATCCATGACTGACAGACTGACTGAAAACACACACTCCATATCCATGACTGACTGACTGACTGAAAACACACACTCCATATCCATGACTGACTGACTGACTGACTGACTGCACACACTCCATATCCATGACTGACTGACTGAAAAACACACACTCCATATCCATGACTGACTGACTGACTGACTGCACACACTCCATATCAATGACTGACTGACTGACTGAAAACACACACTCCATATCCATGACTGACTGACTGACAACACACACTCCATATCCATGACTGACTGACTGCACACACTCCATCCATATCCATGACTGACTGACTGACTGAAAACACACACTCCATATCCATGACTGACTGACTGACTGACTGAAAACACACACTCCATATCCATGACTGACTGACTGACTGAAACACACACTCCATATCCATGACTGACTGACTGACTGACAACACACACTCCATATCCATGACTGACTGACTGACTGCACACACTCCATATCCATGACTGACTGACTGAAAAACACACACTCCATATCCATGACTGACTGACTGCACACACTCCATATCCATGACTGACTGACTGACTGAAAACACACACTCCATATCCATGACTGACAGACTGACTGAAAACACACACTCCATATCCATGACTGACAGACTGACTGACAACACACACTCCATATCCATGACTGACAGACTGACTGAAAACACACACTCCATATCCATGACTGACTGACAACACACACTCCATATCCATGACTGACTGACTGCACACACTCCATATCCATGACTGACTGACTGACTGAAAACACACACTCCATATCCATGACTGACTGACTGACTGACTGAAAACACACACTCCATATCCATGACTGACAACACACACTCCATATCCATGACTGACTGACTGACTGACTGACTGACTGACTGACTGCACACACTCCATATCCATGACTGACTGACTGAAAAACACACACTCCATATCCATGACTGACTGACTGACTGACTGCACACACTCCATATCAATGACTGACTGACTGACTGACAACACACACTCCATATCCATGACTGACTGACTGCACACACTCCATCCATATCCATGACTGACTGACTGACTGAAAACACACACTCCATATCCATGACTGACTGACTGAAAACACACACTCCATATCCATGACTGACTGACTGACTGAAAATACACACTCCATATCCATGACTGACTGACTGACTGACAACACACACTCCATATCCATGACTGACTGACTGACTGACTGACTGCACACACTCCATATCCATGACTGACTGACTGAAAAACACACACTCCATATCCATGACTGACTGACTGCACACACTCCATATCCATGACTGACTGACTGACTGAAAACACACACTCCATATCCATGACTGACTGACTGAAAAACACACCCTCCATATCCATGACTGACTGTCTGACTGAAAACACACACTCCATATCCATGACTGACTGTCTGACTGAAAACACACACTCCATATCCATGACTGACTGTCTGACTGAAAACACACACTCCATATCCATGACTGACTGACTGACTGAAACACACACTCCATATCCATGACTGACTGACTGACTGAAAACACACACTCCATATCCATGACTGACTGACAACACACACTCCATATCCATGACTGACTGACTGAACACACTCCATATCCATGACTGACTGAAAAACACACACTCAATATCCATGACTGACTGACTGACTGACTGCACACACTCCATATCCATGACTGACTGACTGACTGAAAACACACACTCCATATCCAAGACTGACTGACTGAAAAACACACCCTACATATCCATGACTGACTGTCTGACTGAAAACACACACTCCATATCCATGACTGACTGACTGACAACACACACTCCATATCCATGAATGACTGACTGACTGAAAACACACACTCCATATCCATGACTGACTGACTGACTGACTGAAAACACACACTCCATATCCATGACTGACTGACTGACTGAAAACACACTCCATATCCATGACTGACTGTCTGACTGAAAACACACACTCCATATCCATGACTGACTGTCTGACTGAAAACACACACTCCATATCCATGACTGACTGTCTGACTGAAAACACACACTCCATATCCATGACTGACTGACTGAAAACACACACTCCATATCCATGACTGACTGACTGTCTGACTGAAAACACACACTCCATATCAATGACTGACTGACTGACTGAAAACACACACTCCATATCCATGACTGACTGACTGACAACACACACTCCATATCCATGACTGACTGACTGCACACAACCATCCATATCCATGACTGACTGACTGACTGAAAACACACACTCCATATCCATGACTGACTGACTGAAAACACACACTCCATATCCATGACTGACTGACTGACTGAAAATACACACTCCATATCCATGACTGACTGACTGACTGACAACACACACTCCATATCCATGACTGACTGACTGACTGACTGACTGCACACACTCCATATCCATGACTGACTGACTGAAAAACACACACTCCATATCCATGACTGACTGACTGCACACACTCCATATCCATGACTGACTGACTGACTGACAACACACACTCCATATCCATGACTGACTGACTGACTGACTGACTGCACACACTCCATATCCATGACTGACTGACTGACTGAAAACACACACTCCATATCCATGACTGACTGACTGACTGACTGACTGAAACACACACTCCATATCCATGACTGACAACACACACTCCATATCCATGACTGACTGACTGACTGACTGCACACACTCCATATCCATGACTGACTGACTGAAAAACACACACTCCATATCCATGACTGACTGACTGACTGACTGCACACACTCCATATCAATGACTGACTGACTGACTGAAAACACACACTCCATATCCATGACTGACTGACTGACAACACACACTCCATATCCATGACTGACTGACTGCCACACTCCATCCATATCCATGACTGACTGACTGACTGAAAACACACACTCCATATCCATGACTGACTGACTGTCTGAAAACACACACTCCATATCCATGACTGACTGACTGACTGAAAACACACACTCCATATCCATGACTGACTGACTGACTGAAAACACACACTCCATATCCATGACTGACTGAAAACACACACTCCATATCCATGACTGACTGACTGACTGAAAACACACACACCATATCCATGACTGACAGACTGACTGAAAACACACACACCATATCCATGACTGACAGACTGACTGAAAACACACACTCCATATCCATGACTGACTGACTGACTGAAAACACACACTCCATATCCATGACTGACTGACTGACTGCACACACTCCATATCCATGACTGACTGACTGAAAAACACACACTCCATATCCATGACTGACTGACTGACTGACTGCACACACTCCATATCAATGACTGACTGACTGACTGAAAACACACACTCCATATCCATGACTGACTGACTGACAACACACACTCCATATCCATGACTGACTGACTGCACACACTCCATCCATATCCATGACTGACTGACTGACTGAAAACACACACTCCATATCCATGACTGACTGACTGACTGACTGAAAACACACTCCATATCCATGACTGACTGACTGACTGAAAACACACACTCCATATCCATGACTGACTGACTGACTGACAACACACACTCCATATCCATGACTGACTGACTGACTGCACACACTCCATATCCATGACTGACTGACTGAAAAACACACACTCCATATCCATGACTGACTGACTGACTGAAACTGACTGAAAACACACACTCCATATCCATGACTGACAGACTGACTGAAACACACACTCCATATCCATGACTGACAGACTGACTGACAACACACACTCCATATCCATGACTGACAGACTGACTGAAAACACACACTCCATATCCATGACTGACTGACAACACACACTCCATATCCATGACTGACTGACTGCACACACTCCATATCCATGACTGACTGACTGACTGAAAACACACACTCCATATCCATGACTGACTGACTGACTGACTGAAAACACACACTCCATATCCATGACTGACAACACACACTCCATATCCATGACTGACTGACTGACTGACTGACTGACTGACTGACACACACTCCATATCCATGACTGACTGACTGAAAAACACACACTCCATATCCATGACTGACTGACTGACTGACTGCACACACTCCATATCAATGACTGACTGACTGACTGACAACACACACTCCATATCCATGACTGACTGACTGCACACACTCCATCCATATCCATGACTGACTGACTGACTGAAAACACACACTCCATATCCATGACTGACTGACTGAAAACACACACTCCATATCCATGACTGACTGACTGACTGAAAATACACACTCCATATCCATGACTGACTGACTGACTGACAACACACACTCCATATCCATGACTGACTGACTGACTGACTGACACACACTCCATATCCATGACTGACTGACTGAAAAACACACACTGACTGACTGACTGCACACACTCCATATCCATGACTGACTGACTGACTGAAAACACACACTCCATATCCATGACTGACTGACTGAAAAACACACCTCCATATCCATGACTGACTGACTGACTGAAAACACACACTCCATATCCATGACTGACTGTCTGACTGAAAACACACACTCCATATCCATGACTGACTGTCTGACTGAAAACACACACTCCATATCCATGACTGACTGACTGACTGAAAACACACACTCCATATCCATGACTGACTGACTGACTGAAAACACACACTCCATATCCATGACTGACTGACAACACACACTCCATATCCATGACTGACTGACTGCACACACTGACTGACTGAAAACACACACTCCATATCCATGACTGACTGACTGACTGACTGCACACACTCCATATCCATGACTGACTGACTGACTGAAAACACACACTCCATATCCATGACTGACTGACTGAAAAACACACCCTCCATATCCATGACTGACTGTCTGACTGAAAACACACACTCCATATCCATGACTGACTGACTGACAACACACACTCCATATCCATGACTGACTGACTGACTGAAAACACACACTCCATATCCATGACTGACTGACTGACTGACTGAAAACACACACTCCATATCCATGACTGACTGACTGACTGAAAACACACTCCATATCCATGACTGACTGTCTGACTGAAAACACACACTCCATATCCATGACTGACTGTCTGACTGAAAACACACACTCCATATCCATGACTGACTGTCTGACTGAAAACACACACTCCATATCCATGACTGACTGACTGAAAACACACACTCCATATCCATGACTGACTGACTGTCTGAAAACACACACTCCATATCCATGACTGACTGACTGACTGACTGAAAACACACACTCCATATCCATGACTGACTGACTGAAAACACACACTCCATATCCATGACTGACAGACTGACTGACAACACACACTCCATATCCATGACTGACAGACTGACTGACAACACACACTCCATATCCATGACTGACAGACTGACTGAAAACACACACTCCATATCCATGACTGACTGACTGACTGACTGACAACACACACTCCATATCCATGACTGACAGACTGACTGAAAACACACACTCCATATCCATGACTGACTGACTGACTGACTGACAACACACACTCCATATCCATGACTGACTGACTGAAAACACACACTCCATATCCATGACTGATTGACTGACTGAAAACACACACTCCATATCCATGACTGACTGACAACACACACTCCATATCCATGACTGACTGACTGACTGACTGACTGCACACACTCCATATCCATGACTGACTGGCTGAAAAACACACACTCCATATCCATGACTGACTGACTGACTGACTGCACACACTCCATATCCATGACTGACTGACTGACTGAAAACACACACTCCATATCCATGACTGACTGACTGACTGACACACACTCCATATCCATGACTGACTGACTGCACACACTCCATCCATATCCATGACTGACTGACTGACTGAAAACACACACTCCATATCCATGACTGACTGACTGACTGACTGACTGACTGAAACACACACTCCATATCCATGACTGACTGACTGACTGAAAACACACACTCCATATCCATGACTGACTGACTGACTGACAACACACACTCCATATCCATGACTGACTGACTGAAAACACACACTCCATATCCATGACTGACTGACTGACTGAAAAACACACACTCCATATCCATGACTGACTGACTGAAAACACACACTCCATATCCATGACTGACTGACTGACTGAAAACACACACTCCATATCCATTACTAACTGACTGACTGACTGCACACACTCCATATCCATGACTGACTGACTGACAACACACACTCCATATCCATGACTGACTGACTGCACACACTCCATCCATATCCATGACTGACTGACTGACTGAAAACACACACTCCATATCCATGACTGACTGACTGACTGAAAACACACACTCCATATCCATGACTGACTGACTGACTGACAACACACACTCCATATCCATGACTGACTGACTGACTGACTGACAACACACACTCCATATCCATGACTGACTGACTGACTGACTGAAAACACACACTCCATATCCATGACTGACTGACTGACTGAAAACACACACTCCATATCCATGACTGACTGACTGACTGACAGCACACACTCCATATCCATGACTGACTGACTGAAAAACACACACTCCATATCCATGACTGACTGACTGACTGAAAACACACACTCCATATCCATGACTGACTGACTGAAAAACACACCCTCCATATCCATGACTGACTGACTGACTGAAAACACACACTCCATATCCATGACTGACTGACTGACTGAAAACACACACTCCATATCCATGACTGACTGACTGAAAAACACACACTCCATATCCATGACTGACTGACTGACTGACTGAAAACACACACTCCATATCCATGACTGACTGACTGAAAACACACACTCCATATCCATGACTGACAGACTGACTGACAACACACACTCCATATCCATGACTGACAGACTGACTGACAACACACACTCCATATCCATGACTGACAGACTGACTGAAAACACACACTCCATATCCATGACTGACTGACTGACTGACAACACACACTCCATATCCATGACTGACTGACTGACTGACTGAAAACACACACTCCATATCCATGACTGATTGACTGACTGAAAACACACACTCCATATCCATGACTGACTGACAACACACACTCCATATCCATGACTGACTGACTGACTGACTGACTGCACACACTCCATATCCATGACTGACTGGCTGAAAAACACACACTCCATATCCATGACTGACTGACTGACTGACTGCACACACTCCATATCCATGACTGACTGACTGCACACACTCCATCCATATCCATGACTGACTGACTGACTGAAAACACACACTCCATATCCATGACTGACTGACTGACTGACTGACTGACTGAAAACACACACTCCATATCCATGACTGACTGACTGACTGAAAACACACACTCCATATCCATGACTGACTGACTGACTGACAACACACACTCCATATCCATGACTGACTGACTGAAAACACACACTCCATATCCATGACTGACTGACTGACTGACTGAAAACACACACTCCATATCCATGACTGACTGACTGAAAACACACACTCCATATCCATGACTGACTGACTGACTGAAAACACACACTCCATATCCATGACTGACTGACTGACTGACTGCACACACTCCATATCCATGACTGACTGACTGACAACACACACTCCATATCCATGACTGACTGACTGCACACACTCCATCCATATCCATGACTGACTGACTGACTGAAAACACACACTCCATATCCATGACTGACTGACTGACAACACACACTCCATATCCATGACTGACTGACTGACTGACAACACACACTCCATATCCATGACTGACTGACTGACTGACAACACACACTCCATATCCATGACTGACTGACTGACTGACTGAAAACACACACTCCATATCCATGACTGACTGACTGACTGAAAACACACACTCCATATCCATGACTGACTGACTGACTGACTGCACACACTCCATATCCATGACTGACTGACTGAAAAACACACACTCCATATCCATGACTGACTGACTGACTGAAAACACACACTCCATATCCATGACTGACTGACTGAAAACACACACTCCATATCCATGACTGACTGACTGACTGAAAATACACACTCCATATCCATGACTGACTGACTGACTGACAACACACACTCCATATCCATGACTGACTGACTGACTGACTGACACACACTCCATATCCATGACTGACTGACTGAAAAACACACACTCCATATCCATGACTGACTGACTGCACACACTCCATATCCATGACTGACTGACTGACTGACAACACACACTCCATATCCATGACTGACTGACTGACTGACTGACACACACTCCATATCCATGACTGACTGACTGACTGAAAACACACACTCCATATCCATGACTGACTGACTGACTGACTGAAAAACACACTCCATATCCATGACTGACAACACACACTCCATATCCATGACTGACTGACTGACTGACTGCACACACTCCATATCCATGACTGACTGACTGAAAAACACACACTCCATATCCATGACTGACTGACTGACTGACTGCACACACTCCATATCAATGACTGACTGACTGAAAACACACACTCCATATCCATGACTGACTGACTGACAACACACACTCCATATCCATGACTGACTGACTGCACACACTCCATCCATATCCATGACTGACTGACTGACTGAAAACACACACTCCATATCCATGACTGACTGACTGTCTGAAAACACACACTCCATATCCATGACTGACTGACTGTCTGAAAACACACACTCCATATCCATGACTGACTGACTGACTGAAAACACACACTCCATATCCATGACTGACTGAAAACACACTCCATATCCATGACTGACTGACTGACTGAAAACACACACCATATCCATGACTGACAGACTGACTGAAAACACACACTCCATATCCATGACTGACTGACTGACTGAAAACACACACTCCATATCCATGACTGACTGACTGAACTGACTGCACACACTCCATATCCATGACTGACTGACTGAAAAACACACACTCCATATCCATGACTGACTGACTGACTGACTGCACACACTCCATATCAATGACTGACTGACTGACTGAAAACACACACTCCATATCCATGACTGACTGAATTACAACACACACTCCATATCCATGACTGACTGACTGCACACTCCATCCATATCCATGACTGACTGACTGACTGAAAACACACACTCCATATCCCTGACTGACTGACTGAAAACACACACTCCATATCCATGACTGACTGACTGACTGAAAATACACACTCCATATCCATGACTGACTGACTGACTGACAACACACACTCCATATCCATGACTGACTGACTGACTGCACACACTCCATATCCATGACTGACTGACTGAAAAACACACACTCCATATCCATGACTGACTGACTGCACACACTCCATATCCATGACTGACTGACTGACTGAAAACACACACTCCATATCCATGACTGACAGACTGACTGAAAACACACACTCCATATCCATGACTGACAGACTGACTGACAACACACACTCCATATCCATGACTGACAGACTGACTGAAAACACACACTCCATATCCATGACTCTGACAACACACACTCCATATCCATGACTGACTGACTGCACACACTCCATATCCATGACTGACTGACTGACTGAAAACACACACTCCATATCCATGACTGACTGACTGACTGACTGAAAACACACACTCCATATCCATGACTGACAACACACACTCCATATCCATGACTGACTGACTGACTGACTGACTGACTGACTGACTGACTGCACACACTCCATATCCATGACTGACTGACTGAAAAACACACACCATATCCATGACTGACTGACTGACTGACTGCACACTCCATATCAATGACTGACTGACTGACTGACAACACACACTCCATATCCATGACTGACTGACTGCACACACTCCATCCATATCCATGACTGACTGACTGACTGAAAACACACACTCCATATCCATGACTGACTGACTGAAAACACACACTCCATATCCATGACTGACTGACTGACTGAAAATACACACTCCATATCCATGACTGACTGACTGACTGACAACACACACTCCATATCCATGACTGACTGACTGACTGACTGACTGCACACACTCCATATCCATGACTGACTGACTGAAAAACACACACTCCATATCCATGACTGACTGACTGCACACACTCCATATCCATGACTGACTGACTGACTGAAAACACACACTCCATATCCATGACTGACTGACTGAAAAACACACCTCCATATCCATGACTGACTGTCTGACTGAAAACACACACTCCATATCCATGACTGACTGTCTGACTGAAAACACACACTCCATATCCATGACTGACTGTCTGACTGAAAACACACACTCCATATCCATGACTGACTGACTGACTGAAAACACACACTCCATATCCATGACTGACTGACTGACTGAAAACACACACTCCATATCCATGACTGACTGACAACACACACTCCATATCCATGACTGACTGACTGCACACACTCCATATCCATGACTGACTGAAAAACACACACTCCATATCCATGACTGACTGACTGACTGACTGCACACACTCCATATCCATGACTGACTGACTGACTGAAAACACACACTCCATATCCATGACTGACTGACTGAAAAACACACCCTCCATATCCATGACTGACTGTCTGACTGAAAACACACACTCCATATCCATGACTGACTGACTGACAACACACACTCCATATCCATGACTGACTGACTGACTGAAAACACACACTCCATATCCATGACTGACTGACTGACTGACTGAAAACACACACTCCATATCCATGACTGACTGACTGACTGAAAACACACTCCATATCCATGACTGACTGTCTGACTGAAAACACACACTCCATATCCATGACTGACTGTCTGACTGAAAACACACACTCCATATCCATGACTGACTGTCTGACTGAAAACACACACTCCATATCCATGACTGACTGACTGAAAACACACACTCCATATCCATGACTGACTGACTGTCTGAAAACACACACTCCATATCCATGACTGACTGACTGACTGACTGAAAACACACACTCCATATCCATGACTGACTGACTGAAAACACACACTCCATATCCATGACTGACAGACTGACTGACAACACACACTCCATATCCATGACTGACAGACTGACTGACAACACACACTCCATATCCATGACTGACAGACTGACTGAAAACACACACTCCATATCCATGACTGACTGACTGACTGACTGACAACACACACTCCATATCCATGACTGACTGACTGACTGACTGACAACACACACTCCATATCCATGACTGACTGACTGAAAACACACACTCCATATCCATGACTGATTGACTGACTGAAAACACACACTCCATATCCATGACTGACTGACAACACACACTCCATATCCATGACTGACTGACAACACACACTCCATATCCATGACTGACTGACTGACTGACTGACTGCACACACTCCATATCCATGACTGACTGGCTGAAAAACACACACTCCATATCCATGACTGACTGACTGACTGACTGCACACTCCATATCCATGACTGACTGACTGACTGAAAACACACACTCCATATCCATGACCACTGACTGACTGACACACACTCCATATCCATGACTGACTGACTGCACACACTCCATCCATATCCATGACTGACTGACTGACTGAAAACACACTCCATATCCATGACTGACTGACTGACTGACTGACTGACTGAAAACACACACTCCATATCCATGACTGACTGACTGACTGAAAACACACACTCCATATCCATGACTGACTGACTGACTGACAACACACACTCCATATCCATGACTGACTGACTGAAAACACACACTCCATATCCATGACTGACTGACTGACTGACTGAAAACACACACTCCATATCCATGACTGACTGACTGAAAACACACACTCCATATCCATGACTGACTGACTGACTGAAAACACACACTCCATATCCATTACTAACTGACTGACTGACTGCACACACTCCATATCCATGACTGACTGACTGACAACACACACTCCATATCCATGACTGACTGACTGCACACACTCCATCCATATCCATGACTGACTGACTGACTGAAAACACACACTCCATATCCATGACTGACTGACTGACTGAAAACACACACTCCATATCCATGACTGACTGACTGACTGACAACACACACTCCATATCCATGACTGACTGACTGTCTGAAAACACACACTCCATATCCATGACTGACTGACTGTCTGAAAACACACACTCCATATCCATGACTGACTGACTGACTGAAAACACACACTCCATATCCATGACTGACTGAAAACACACTCCATATCCATGACTGACTGACTGACTGAAAACACACACACCATATCCATGACTGACAGACTGACTGAAAACACACACACCATATCCATGACTGACAGACTGACTGAAAACACACACTCCATATCCATGACTGACTGACTGACTGAAAACACACACTCCATATCCATGACTGACTGACTGACTGACTGACTGCACACACTCCATATCCATGACTGACTGACTGAAAAACACACACTCCATATCCATGACTGACTGACTGACTGACTGCACACACTCCATATCAATGACTGACTGACTGACTGAAAACACACACTCCATATCCATGACTGACTGACTGACAACACACACTCCATATCCATGACTGACTGACTGCACACACTCCATCCATATCCATGACTGACTGACTGACTGAAAACACACACTCCATATCCATGACTGACTGACTGACTGACTGAAAACACACACTCCATATCCATGACTGACTGACTGACTGAAAACACACACTCCATATCCATGACTGACTGACTGACTGACAACACACACTCCATATCCATGACTGACTGACTGACTGCACACACTCCATATCCATGACTGACTGACTGAAAAACACACACTCCATATCCATGACTGACTGACTGCACACACTCCATATCCATGACTGACTGACTGACTGAAAACACACACTCCATATCCATGACTGACAGACTGACTGAAAACACACACTCCATATCCATGACTGACAGACTGACTGACAACACACACTCCATATCCATGACTGACAGACTGACTGAAAACACACACTCCATATCCATGACTGACTGACAACACACACTCCATATCCATGACTGACTGACTGCACACACTCCATATCCATGACTGACTGACTGACTGAAAACACACACTCCATATCCATGACTGACTGACTGACTGACTGAAAACACACACTCCATATCCATGACTGACAACACACACTCCATATCCATGACTGACTGACTGACTGACTGACTGACTGACTGACTGACTGCACACACTCCATATCCATGACTGACTGACTGAAAAACACACACTCCATATCCATGACTGACTGACTGACTGACTGCACACACTCCATATCAATGACTGACTGACTGACTGACAACACACACTCCATATCCATGACTGACTGACTGCACACACTCCATCCATATCCATGACTGACTGACTGACTGAAAACACACACTCCATATCCATGACTGACTGACTGAAAACACACACTCCATATCCATGACTGACTGACTGACTGAAAATACACACTCCATATCCATGACTGACTGACTGACTGACAACACACACTCCATATCCATGACTGACTGACTGACTGACTGACTGCACACACTCCATATCCATGACTGACTGACTGAAAAACACACACTCCATATCCATGACTGACTGACTGCACACACTCCATATCCATGACTGACTGACTGACTGAAAACACACACTCCATATCCATGACTGACTGACTGAAAAACACACCCTCCATATCCATGACTGACTGTCTGACTGAAAACACACACTCCATATCCATGACTGACTGTCTGACTGAAAACACACACTCCATATCCATGACTGACTGTCTGACTGAAAACACACACTCCATATCCATGACTGACTGACTGACTGAAAACACACACTCCATATCCATGACTGACTGACTGACTGAAAACACACACTCCATATCCATGACTGACTGACAACACACACTCCATATCCATGACTGACTGACTGCACACACTCCATATCCATGACTGACTGAAAAACACACACTCCATATCCATGACTGACTGACTGACTGACTGCACACACTCCATATCCATGACTGACTGACTGACTGAAAACACACACTCCATATCCATGACTGACTGACTGAAAAACACACCCTCCATATCCATGACTGACTGTCTGACTGAAAACACACACTCCATATCCATGACTGACTGACTGACAACACACACTCCATATCCATGACTGACTGACTGACTGAAAACACACACTCCATATCCATGACTGACTGACTGACTGACTGAAAACACACACTCCATATCCATGACTGACTGACTGACTGAAAACACACTCCATATCCATGACTGACTGTCTGACTGAAAACACACACTCCATATCCATGACTGACTGTCTGACTGAAAACACACACTCCATATCCATGACTGACTGTCTGACTGAAAACACACACTCCATATCCATGACTGACTGACTGAAAACACACACTCCATATCCATGACTGACTGACTGTCTGAAAACACACACTCCATATCCATGACTGACTGACTGACTGACTGAAAACACACACTCCATATCCATGACTGACTGACTGAAAACACACACTCCATATCCATGACTGACAGACTGACTGACAACACACACTCCATATCCATGACTGACAGACTGACTGACAACACACACACCATATCCATGACTGACAGACTGACTGAAAACACACACTCCATATCCATGACTGACTGACTGACTGACTGACAACACACTCCATATCCATGACTGACAGACTGACTGAAAACACACACTCCATATCCATGACTGACTGACTGACTGACTGACAACACACACTCCATATCCATGACTGACTGACTGAAAACACACACTCCATATCCATGACTGATTGACTGACTGAAAACACACACTCCATATCCATGACTGACTGACAACACACACTCCATATCCATGACTGACTGACTGACTGACTGACTGCACACACTCCATATCCATGACTGACTGGCTGAAAAACACACACTCCATATCCATGACTGACTGACTGACTGACTGCACACACTCCATATCCATGACTGACTGACTGACTGAAAACACACACTCCATATCCATGACTGACTGACTGACTGACACACACTCCATATCCATGACTGACTGACTGCACACACTCCATCCATATCCATGACTGACTGACTGACTGAAAACACACACTCCATATCCATGACTGACTGACTGACTGACTGACTGACTGAAAACACACACTCCATATCCATGACTGACTGACTGACTGAAAACACACACTCCATATCCATGACTGACTGACTGACTGACAACACACACTCCATATCCATGACTGACTGACTGAAAACACACACTCCATATCCATGACTGACTGACTGACTGACTGAAAACACACACTCCATATCCATGACTGACTGACTGAAAACACACACTCCATATCCATGACTGACTGACTGACTGAAAACACACACTCCATATCCATTACTAACTGACTGACTGACTGCACACACTCCATATCCATGACTGACTGACTGACAACACACACTCCATATCCATGACTGACTGACTGCACACACTCCATCCATATCCATGACTGACTGACTGACTGAAAACACACACTCCATATCCATGACTGACTGACTGACTGAAAACACACACTCCATATCCATGACTGACTGACTGACTGACAACACACACTCCATATCCATGACTGACTGACTGACTGACTGACAACACACACTCCATATCCATGACTGACTGACTGACTGACTGAAAACACACACTCCATATCCATGACTGACTGACTGACTGAAAACACACACTCCATATCCATGACTGACTGACTGACTGACTGCACACACTCCATATCCATGACTGACTGACTGAAAAACACACTCCATATCCATGACTGACTGACTGACTGAAAACACACTCCATATCCATGACTGACTGACTGAAAAACACACCCTCCATATCCATGACTGACTGACTGACTGAAACACACACTCCATATCCATGACTGACTGACTGACTGAAAACACACACTCCATATCCATGACTGACTGTCTGACTGAAAACACACACTCCATATCCATGACTGACAGACTGACTGAAAACACACACTCCATATCCATGACTGACTGACTGACTGAAAACACACACTCCATATCCATGACTGACTGACTGACTGAAAACACACACTCCATATCCATGACTGACTGACTGACTGAAAACACACACTCCATATCCATGACTGACTGACTGACTGAAAACACACACTCCATATCCATGACTGACTGACTGTCTGAAAACACACACTCCATATCCATGACTGACTGACTGACTGACTGAAAACACACACTCCATATCCATGACTGACTGACTGAAAACACACACTCCATATCCATGACTGACAGACTGACTGACAACACACACTCCATATCCATGACTGACAGACTGACTGACAACACACACTCCATATCCATGACTGACAGACTGACTGAAAACACACACTCCATATCCATGACTGACTGACTGACTGAAAACACACACTCCATATCCATGACTGACTGACTGAAAAACACACCCTCCATATCCATGACTGACTGACTGACTGAAAACACACACTCCATATCCATGACTGACTGACTGACTGACAACACACACTCCATATCCATGACTGACTGACTGACTGACTGAAAACACACACTCCATATCCATGACTGATTGACTGACTGAAAACACACACTCCATATCCATGACTGACTGACAACACACACTCCATATCCATGACTGACTGACTGACTGACTGACTGCACACACTCCATATCCATGACTGACTGGCTGAAAAACACACACTCCATATCCATGACTGACTGACTGACTGACTGCACACACTCCATATCCATGACTGACTGACTGCACACACTCCATCCATATCCATGACTGACTGACTGACTGAAAACACACACTCCATATCCATGACTGACTGACTGACTGACTGACTGACTGAAAACACACACTCCATATCCATGACTGACTGACTGACTGAAAACACACACTCCATATCCATGACTGACTGACTGACTGACAACACACACTCCATATCCATGACTGACTGACTGAAAACACACACTCCATATCCATGACTGACTGACTGACTGACTGAAAACACACACTCCATATCCATGACTGACTGACTGAAAACACACACTCCATATCCATGACTGACTGACTGACTGAAAACACACACTCCATATCCATTACTAACTGACTGACTGACTGCACACACTCCATATCCATGACTGACTGACTGACAACACACACTCCATATCCATGACTGACTGACTGCACACACTCCATCCATATCCATGACTGACTGACTGACTGAAAACACACACTCCATATCCATGACTGACTGACTGACAACACACACTCCATATCCATGACTGACTGACTGACTGACAACACACACTCCATATCCATGACTGACTGACTGACTGACTGACTGACAACACACACTCCATATCCATGACTGACTGACTGACTGACTGAAAACACACACTCCATATCCATGACTGACTGACTGACTGAAAACACACACTCCATATCCATGACTGACTGACTGACTGACTGCACACACTCCATATCCATGACTGACTGACTGAAAAACACACACTCCATATCCATGACTGACTGACTGACTGAAAACACACACTCCATATCCATGACTGACTGACTGAAAAACACACCCTCCATATCCATGACTGACTGACTGACTGAAAACACACACTCCATATCCATGACTGACTGACTGACTGAAAACACACACTCCATATCCATGACTGACTGTCTGACTGAAAACACACACTCCATATCCATGACTGACAGACTGACTGAAAACACACACTCCATATCCATGACTGACTGACTGACTGAAAACACACACTCCATATCCATGACTGACTGACTGACTGAAAACACACACTCCATATCCATGACTGACTGACTGACTGAAAACACACACTCCATATCCATGACTGACTGACTGACTGAAAACACACACTCCATATCCATGACTGACTGACTGACTGACTGACTGAAAACACACACTCCATATCCATGACTGACTGACTGACTGACTGAAAACACACACTCCATATCCATGACTGACTGACTGACTGACTGAAAACACACACTCCATATCCATGACTGACTGACTGACTGAAAACACACACTCCATATCCATGACTGACTGACTGACTGAAAACACACTCCATATCCATGACTGACTGTCTGACTGAAAACACACACTCCATATCCATGACTGACTGTCTGACTGAAAACACACACTCCATATCCATGACTGACTGTCTGACTGAAAACACACACTCCATATCCATGACTGACTGACTGACTGAAAACACACACTCCATATCCATGACTGACTGTCTCACTGAAAACACACACTCCATATCCATGACTGACTGACTGAAAACACACACTCCATAACCATGACTGACTGACTGTCTGAAAACACACACTCCATAACCATGACTGACTGACTGAAAACACACACTCCATATCCATGACTGACTGACTGACTGAAAACACACACTCCATAACCATGACTGACTGACTGAAAACACACACTCCATATCCATGACTGACTGTCTGACTGAAAACACACACTCCATATCCATGACTGACTGAAAACACACACTCCATAACCATGACTGACTGACTGACTGAAAACACACACTCCATAACCATGACTGACTGACTGAAAACACACACTCCATATCCATGACTGACTGTCTGACTGAAAACACACACTCCATATCCATGACTGACTGAAAACACACACTCCATATCCATGACTGACTGACTGAAAACACACACTCCATATCCATGACTGACAGACTGACTGACAACACACACTCCATATCCATGACTGACAGACTGACTGAAAACACACACTCCATATCCATGACTGACTGACTGACTGACTGACAACACACACTCCATATCCATGACTGACTGACTGCACACACTCCATATCCATGACTGACTGACTGACTGAAAACACACACTCCATATCCATGACTGACTGACTGACTGACTGAAAACACACACTCCATATCCATGACTGACTGACAACACACACTCCATATCCATGACTGACTGACTGACTGACTGAACACACTCCATATCCATGACTGACTGACTGAAAAACACACACTCCATATCCATGACTGACTGACTGACTGACTGCACACACTCCATATCCATGACTGACTGACTGACTGAAAACACACACTCCATATCCATGACTGACTGACTGACAACACACACTCCATATCCATGACTGACTGACTGCACACACTCCATCCATATCCATGACTGACTGACTGACTGAAAACACACACTCCATATCCATGACTGACTGACTGACTGACTGAAAACACACACTCCATATCCATGACTGACTGACTGACTGAAAACACACACTCCATATCCATGACTGACTGTCTGACTGAAAACACACACTCCATATCCATGACTGACTGACTGACTGAAAACACACACTCCATAACCATGACTGACTGACTGACAACACACACTCCATATCCATGACTGACTGACTGACTGACTGAAAACACACACTCCATATCCATGACTGACTGACTGACTGAAAACACACACTCCATATCCATGACTGACTGACTGACTGAAAACACACACTCCATATCCATGACTGACTGTCTGACTGAAAACACACACTCCATATCCATGACTGACTGTCTGACTGAAAACACACACTCCATATCCATGACTGACTGACTGACTGAAAACACACACTCCATATCCATGACTGACTGACTGACTGAAAACACACACTCCATATCCATGACTGACTGACTGACTGAAAACACACACTCTATATCCATGACTGACTGTCTGACTGAAAACACACACTCCATATCCATGACTGACTGACTGAAAACACACACTCCATAACCATGACTGACTGACTGAAAACACACACTCCATATCCATGACTGACTGACTGACTGACTGAAAACACACACTCCATATCCATGACTGACTGACTGACTGAAAACACACACTCCATATCCATGACTGACTGACTGACTGACTGAAAACACACACTCCATATCCATGACTGACTGACTGACTGAAAACACACACTCCATATCCATGAATGACTGACTGACTGCCTGCACACACTCCATATCCATGACTGACTGACTGAAAAACACACACTCCATATCCATGACTGACTGACTGACTGAAAACACACACTCCATATCCATGACTGACTGACTGACTGAAAACACACACTCCATATCCATGACTGACTGACTGACAACACACACTCCATATCCATGACTGACTGACTGCACACACTCCATCCATATCCATGACTGACTGACTGACTGAAAACACACACTCCATATCCATGACTGACTGACTGACTGACTGAAAACACACACTCCATATCCATGACTGACTGACTGACTGAAAACACACACTCCATATCCATGACTGACTGTCTGACTGAAAACACACACTCCATATCCATGACTGACTGACTGAAAACACACACTCCATAACCATGACTGACTGACTGAAAACACACACTCCATATCCATGACTGACTGACTGACTGACTGAAAACACACACTCCATATCCATGACTGACTGACTGAAAACACACACTCCATATCCATGACTGACTGACTGACTGAAAACACACACTCCATATCCATGACTGACTGTCTGACTGAAAACACACACTCCATATCCATGACTGACTGACTGACTGAAAACACACACTCCATATCCATGACTGACTGACTGACTGAAAACACACACTCCATAACCATGACTGACTGACTGAAAACACACACTCCATATCCATGACTGACTGTCTGACTGAAAACACACACTCCATATCCATGACTGACTGAAAACACACACTCCATAACCATGACTGACTGACTGACTGAAAACACACACTCCATAACCATGACTGACTGACTGAAAACACACACTCCATATCCATGACTGACTGTCTGACTGAAAACACACACTCCATATCCATGACTGACTGAAAACACACACTCCATATCCATGACTGACTGACTGAAAACACACACTCCATATCCATGACTGACAGACTGACTGACAACACACACTCCATATCCATGACTGACAGACTGACTGAAAACACACACTCCATATCCATGACTGACTGACTGACAACACACACTCCATATCCATGACTGACTGACTGCACACACTCCATATCCATGACTGACTGACTGACTGAAAACACACACTCCATATCCATGACTGACTGACTGAAAACACACACTCCATATCCATGACTGACTGACTGACTGACACACTCCATATCCATGACTGACTGACTGAAAAACACACACTCCATATCCATGACTGACTGACTGACTGACTGCACACACTCCATATCCATGACTGACTGACTGACTGAAAACACACACTCCATATCCATGACTGACTGACTGACAACACACACTCCATATCCATGACTGACTGACTGCACACACTCCATCCATATCCATGACTGACTGACTGCACACACTCCATCCATATCCATGACTGACTGACTGACTGAAAACACACACTCCATATCCATGACTGACTGACTGACTGACTGAAAACACACACTCCATATCCATGACTGACTGACTGACTGAAAACACACACTCCATATCCATGACTGACTGACTGACTGAAAACACACACTCCATATCCATGACTGACTGTCTGACTGAAAACACACACTCCATATCCATGACTGACTGACTGACTGAAAACACACACTCCATAACCATGACTGACTGACTGAAAACACACACTCCATATCCATGACTGACTGACTGACTGACTGAAAACACACACTCCATATCCATGACTGACTGACTGACTGAAAACACACACTCCATATCCATGACTGACTGACTGACTGAAAACACACACTCCATATCCATGACTGACTGTCTGACTGAAAACACACACTCCATATCCATGACTGACTGTCTGACTGAAAACACACACTCCATATCCATGACTGACTGACTGACTGAAAACACACACTCCATATCCATGACTGACTGACTGACTGAAAACACACACTCCATATCCATGACTGACTGACTGACTGAAAACACACACTCCATATCCATGACTGACTGACTGAAAACACACACTCCATAACCATGACTGACTGACTGAAAACACACACTCCATATCCATGACTGACTGACTGACTGACTGAAAACACACACTCCATATCCATGACTGACTGACTGACTGACTGAAAACACACACTCCATATCCATGACTGACTGACTGACTGAAAACACACACTCCATATCCATGACTGACTGACTGACTGAAAACACACACTCCATATCCATGAATGACTGACTGACTGACTGCACACACTCCATATCCATGACTGACTGACTGAAAAACACACACTCCATATCCATGACTGACTGACTGACTGACTGCACACACTCCATATCCATGACTGACTGACTGACTGACAACACACACTCCATATCCATGACTGACTGACTGCACACACTCCATCCATATCCATGACTGACTGACTGACTGAAAACACACACTCCATATCCATGACTGACTGACTGACTGACTGAAAACACACACTCCATATCCATGACTGACTGACTGACTGAAAACACACACTCCATATCCATGACTGACTGACTGAAAACACACACTCCATAACCATGACTGACTGACTGAAAACACACACTCCATATCCATGACTGACTGACTGACTGACTGAAAACACACACTCCATATCCATGACTGACTGACTGACTGAAAACACACACTCCATATCCATGACTGACTGTCTGACTGAAAACACACACTCCATATCCATGACTGACTGTCTGACTGAAAACACACACTCCATATCCATGACTGACTGACTGACTGAAAACACACACTCCATATCCATGACTGACTGACTGACTGAAAACACACACTCCATATCCATGACTGACTGACTGACTGAAAACACACACTCCATATCCATGACTGACTGTCTGACTGAAAACACACACTCCATATCCATGACTGACTGACTGAAAACACACACTCCATAACCATGACTGACTGACTGAAAACACACACTCCATAACCATGACTGACTGACTGAAAACACACACTCCATATCCATGACTGACTGACTGACTGACTGACAACACACACTCCATATCCATGACTGACTGACTGACTGAAAACACACACTCCATATCCATGACTGACTGTCTGACTGAAAACACACACTCCATATCCATGACTGACTGACTGACTGACTGACTGAAAACACACACTCCATATCCATGACTGACTGACTGACTGAAAACACACACTCCATATCCATGACTGACTGTCTGACTGAAAACACACACTCCATATCCATGACTGACTGTCTGACTGAAAACACACACTCCATGTCCATGACTGACTGACTGAAAACACACACTCCATAACCATGACTGACTGACTGAAAACACACACTCCATATCCATGACTGACTGACTGACTGACTGAAAACACACACTCCATATCCATGACTGACTGACTGAAAAACACACACTCCATATCCATGACTGACTGACTGACTGACTGCACACACTCCATATCCATGACTGACTGACTGACTGAAAACACACACTCCATATCCATGACTGACTGACTGACTGAAAAACACACCCTCCATATCCATGACTGACTGTCTGACTGAAAACACACACTCCATATCCATGACTGACTGTCTGACTGAAAACACACCCTCCATATCCATGACTGACTGTCTGACTGAAAACACACACTCCATATCCATGACTGACTGTCTGACTGAAAACACACACTCCATATCCATGACTGACTGACTGACTGAAAACACACACTCCATATCCATGACTGACTGACTGACTGAAAACACACACTCCATATCCATGACTGACTGACTGACTGACTGAAAACACACTCCATATCCATGACTGACTGTCTGACTGAAAACACACACTCCATATCCATGACTGACTGTCTGACTGAAAACACACACTCCATATCCATGACTGACTGACTGAAAACACACACTCCATAACCATGACTGACTGACTGAAAACACATACTCCATAACCATGACTGACTGACTGAAAACACACACTCCATATCCATGATTGACTGACTGACTGAAAACACACACTCCATAACCATGACTGACTGACTGAAAACACACACTCCATATCCATGACTGACTGTCTGACTGAAAACACACACTCCATATCCATGACTGACTGAAAACACACACTCCATAACCATGACTGACTGACTGAAAACACACACTCCATAACCATGACTGACTGACTGAAAACACACACTCCATATCCATGACTGACTGTCTGACTGAAAACACACACTCCATATCCATGACTGACTGAAAACACACACTCCATAACCATGACTGACTGACTGACTGAAAACACACACTCCATATCCATGACTGACTGACTGAAAACACACCCTCCATAACCATGACTGACTGACTGAAAACACACACTCCATATCCATGACTGACTGTCTGACTGAAAACACACACTCCATATCCATGACTGACTGTCTGACTGAAAACACACACTCCATATCCATGACTGACTGACTGAAAACACACACTCCATAACCATGACTGACTGACTGAAAACACACACTCCATATCCATGACTGACTGACTGAAAACACACACTCCATAACCATGACTGACTGACTGAAAACACACACTCCATAACCATGACTGACTGACTGGATAAAGTACATACTCAGCACACAGTAATCTGTGGTCGTTCAAAATCATATCTTTGTTTGTTTTCACACACACAGACGAAGGAGTGTGTATACAACCCACACGCTTTTATCTGTTCAAACAGTGGCTGCAGGGCTTGCTGGTGTGTGAGATAAAGATCTTTGTTTACCAAAGCTGATTCTGCAGGCTGTAGCCCACATAGTGTTCTCTATTCTATTAGACCAAGGACTGTTCTGAGTGCGTGTGTGACTGCGCCGTGTGTGTGTGTGTGTGTGTGGTGTGTGTGTGTCGTACCCGTCTCTTGAGGGCAACTGATCTTGGACTGGTTGGTGATGAGGCGGATGTGTGTGAGTGTGACTGTAGTGTGTGTCCTACCAGTCTCTTCAGAGTGGCACTGATTTTGGGTCAGTGTGTATCAGTGTGCTGTGTGTGTGCACGCTTCCGTGAGTGTGCGTCCTGCTGGCCTCTTCAGAGTGACATTAATATTGGTCTGGTTGGTGATGAGGTGTGTGTGTGTTTGCACCTAAGTGTGTGTTTGTGTTTCCTTGCCCACATGTCTGCATGTGTGTGGCGTATTGTACCCGTCTCTTCAGGGTGACTCTGATCTTGGACTGGTTGGTGATGAGACGGATGGGGGCACTCAGCATCTCGTTCTGGGCACTCTGGATGGCGTCCGCCTCGATGCGGATCATCTGCCAGCTGATCTCCTTAAACGTCAGGATCTGAGGGGCGCACAGGTAGCCATGGTTACACACACACACAGGGTTACGGTGGTTACATACACTTCCATGCGTGTATGCAGTGCACCCACCTCTCCTCTGTGTGGGTCCTGTATGCGTGTGAAGCGGAGGTCCGACAGGCTCCAGCTGGTGTTGACAGAGTAGACCTGCAGCTGGCTCAACTCAAAGGAGGCGTTGAACGCCTTGGCACTGATCTTCACCACGATGGAGTTGATGGACAGAGAGATGCCCTCCACCACCTTCTCAGCAAAGCCATACTCACTGGGGGAGTGGGGGAAGAGGAGGAGGTAGGCAATTGAAGGCTGGATTTGGATGAACTGAATGCAGGTGTTTTTTTACTAAAGAATTTCAGCCCCATCGCACAACTACCCTCTGAAAGGGGGGGAGAAAGAAAGAGCGTCAGCTCCCACCTTTGCCCCGAGGCTGTTGCTATGGGAGATGGGCCGTTGGGAGGGCGGGGCTCATCACAGGTACTCATCTCCATTACCACCTTGTCCAGGGTCTGGGAGACAGAGAGATGCAGACGATTACCACACACACACACACAAGGACTCAACATTAACGGTTGTCTGCTTGTCCGTGCAAGTAATAAAAAATAGTCGGACATGATCATGGATTAAGTTGGAATGGACAAGAAAAGAAAAAAAGATGGTTTGATTTTTGCACAATGAAGCAACTCCCATCAGAAGTGGATGAGTGGCATCCAGATTAGTGTGTAGCACACTGGACTCAATCTCTGCAGAGCACTTCAGAGGATAATTACTGTAGGCCTTTATTGACAGGCACGTGCGGTCTTTCAATCAGTCACGAGATGTGTTTTTGAGATCAAAGAGAACATACCCGCATGCACACATTTGTTGATATTTACTGCTAATTAATTATTTATTTGCCCAGTTATAGCTCATTTTTGGTCAGCAATGCAAATCCTGGAAAAGTCCTGGTGTTCACATCACCTGCGTGTGACAGTGGGCTGTTGCCAGAGTTGGAAGAGAGACAGGTATTTGTGCAGCAGGTAAAATAATAACAGTGTAGTTTGTCTGGTTAAATATACTGAACAAAAATATAAAAAGGCAGCATGCAACAATAAGAACATTTGTACATTGAAATAAATAAATTAGGTCCTAATCTGTGGATTTCACATGACTGGGCAGGTGCACAGCCATGGGTGGGCATTGGGGAGCCAGGCCCAGCCAATCAGAATGAGTTTCCCCCACAAAATGGCTTTATTACAGACAGAAATACTCCCCCTCCCCTCAGACGATCTCGCAGGTGAAGAAGCCGGATGTGGAGGTCCTGGGCTGGCGTGGTTACACGTGGTCTGAGGTTGTGAGGCCGGTTGGAAGTACTGCCAAATTCTCTAAAACGACATTGGAGGCAGCTTGTGGTATGGAAATGAACAGTCAATTCTCTGCCAACAGCTCTGGTGGACATTCCTGCAGTCAACATGCCAATTGTACGCTCCCTCAAAACATCTGTGGCCTTTTATTGTCCCTAGAAAAAGGTGCACCTGTATAATGAGCATGCTGTTAATCAGCTTCTTGATATGCAAAGGAGAAATGCTCACTAACAGGGATGTAAAAATGTATATATTTTTTTCCAGCTTATGAAACATGGGATCAACACTTTACGTGTTTATATTTTTGTTAAGTGTAGATGGCCAATTCAAAACATATTACAGTTTGTCTGGTTATCTCGCTAGTTAGCTATTAGCATGTACTAATGTCATTGTCATGTTCGATGTCCTAAAATAACTATCCACCGGCACTTGTGTATAACCGCAAATGGCCGACACACAGTTGATACAGGTGCATAGCTGATGAAACCAATGCTGCAAACTCCAGGTGTAAAACAGTCAAATGCACACAATTGGCTTGGATTCTCCTCTATTCAATACTGGCCATGTAATTCTGACAATTTTAAATATATATTCTTAGAATAGCCTAATTGACAAGTAACTACTCTGTCAAGATCTCCCCTCACTACGGAATATTTTTGCCTTACAAATAGATAAACATGTTAGTTAACTACCTCACCTATCTCAGCCATTTGATCCCTGGTTCATTGAATGAGGAAATTATTTCATAAAGACATAGTGGCGCAGCGGTCTAAGGCACTGCATCGCAGTTCGTCACCAGAGACCCCGGTTCAATCCCGGGCTGTATTACAACCCGGCCGTGATCGAGAGTCCCATTGGGCGGGGCACAATTGGCCCAGCGTCGTTCGGGTTTAGCCGGGTCATGTTTCGGAGGGTTGACGGACCACGCGTCTTATACAGTAGCTCTCCAGACGGAGGGTTGACGGACCACGCGTCTTATACAGTAGCTCTCCAGACGGAGGGTTGACGGACCACGCGTCTTATGCAGTAGCTCTCCAGACGGAGGGTTGACGGACCACGCGTCTTATTCAGTAGCTCTCCAGACGGAGGGTTGACGGACCACGCGTCTTATACAGTAGCTCTCCAGACGGAGGGTTGACGGACCACGTGTCTTATACAGTAGCTCTCCAGACGGAGGGTTGACGGACCACGCGTCTTATACAGTAGCTCTCCAGACGGAGGGTTGACGGACCACGTGTCTTATACAGTAGCTCTCCAGACGGAGGGTTGACGGACCACGCGTCTTATACAGTAGCTCTCCAGACGGAGGGTTGACGGACCACGCGTCTTATACAGTAGCTCTCCAGACGGAGGGTTGACGGACCACGCGTCTTATACAGTAGCTCTCCAGACGGAGGGTTGACGGACCACGCATCTTATACAGTAGCTCTCCAGACGGAGGGTTGACGGACCACGCATCTTATTCAGTAGCTCTCCAGACGGAGGGTTGACGGACCACGCGTCTTATACAGTAGCTCTCCAGACGGAGGGTTGACGGACCACGCGTCTTATACAGTAGCTCTCCAGACGGAGGGTTGACGGACCACGCGTCTTATACAGTAGCTCTCCAGACGGAGGGTTGACGGACCACGCGTCTTATACAGTAGCTCTCCAGACGGAGGGTTGACGGACCACGCGTCTTATACAGTAGCTCTCCAGACGGAGGGTTGACGGACCACGCGTCTTATACAGTAGCTCTCCTGACGGAGGGTTGACAGACCACGCGTCTTATACAGTAGGCTATCAGGGCAGTATTTTACTTTGTGGGGAGTTAAGTGCCTTGCTCAAGGCCACAACGGCAGGAGATGGTGGGGGGCAATTGGCTAAAACTGTGTCAGCAATAGGGGGAAGGGGGGCGGGACTTACCAGAGAGATGGGGTGGGTCTTCAGCTTGGTCCATGGGATCTGTCAATGAAGACAAGAAATTAGAGTCAGCCAGTCAAGCTCAGATAAGTGACAGTAATATTGGTTCAATATCATACATCTTCAACCTGGTCAGCCCAACAACATCGGCACAGCCAAAATATGATCATATTTTCTTGTATTTAACCTATATGCTAAATACAGTCACATATTCCTTACAGATTTTTCTGAAATGCATACGGATGTGTCTATTCCTGAAATAAATGTAATCGCTGTGAATGTAAATCAGCTGAAATGAGAGAGCCAGACTGAGAGAATGAATCAAGGAGACAGTCTAGAGAAGCAGTCAGTGCCAGCACATTCCACTCCTCCCCAAACTACACTAATCCCTCTGAGCAGACCCTCTTAATCATGCCCGTGTCAAATCAAATAGCTTTTACACCAAAGAGTAATCTGCAGATTTGGCCATGTTCATCTTCCCCCATAACAAGTGACTAGGCTATAGGCTATAAGGCTATAAACACTGAAATAAACATTTGGATATGTGGCGCTAATTGAATTACTACACTAAAACTGTATTTGATTTCTTCAGTCATTGAACTGAAATGGTTTAGCAAAGAGCCTGCACCTGTAGGTGATGTTGGAGTAGAGATTTAGACAAGGAAAGGAACAGTTTTTGGGTGCCTGAGTTGTGTGTGTCCTCTCCAATGAGGATGGGCATGTGTATTGTAACAGAAGATGGTGTGTGCGACTGTATGCGTTGGCATCTAAATCAGACAGAGAGTGATATCTTCTATATCCTAAGTGTTACAGAAGTTAAACTGCAGCTGGGGGACCCACACACCCTCTTTTTCTCTCTAGATCAGTGGGAGCTATTAGCTATAGGTTCTGCTTGACCCGGGCCCACTGGTCCTCCCGGCTAAATGGCCCGGGCCCACTGGTCCTCCCGGCTAAATGGCCCGGGCCACTATTTCCCTGTTCCTATTGGCTAGATGTGACGCACTGGCAAAACTCCAAGGACTGAAACGTGGTGTGTGTCTGTATCCTATATGCATAAAGCATGTATTTGTGTGTGGTCTATATATAATGAGTATTAATGTGTGTATTTTGTATGTAATAATCTATGTAGAATGTGTTTATCTCCAGTCCAAGGACTGTAACGTGGTGGCCTCTAAGCTGAACCTGATCCTAGATGACCTGCTGTGGGTGCTGACTGACTCCCAGCTCAAAGCCATGGTCCAGTACGCCAAGTCACTCAGCGAGGCCATGGACAAGTCTGCTCAGCAGAGGAAGAGCATGGCCACCGAGGACCAGGTACACATGCAGTACGCATTACCTCAATGATAGGGCCATTACGACTGTAGCCTTACACCAAGGACAATGCACAGAGAGTGTGACACTTCAATAAACCTAAGTTAGTGACACTCAATGGGCCTCGTCTAAGAAAACACAGAGACATAACTTAAGACAATTTCAGAAGACAAAACTTTATTCTTTCACAGTTTCAACACTGGGCAGCTCCCCACTCTACTTGTTAGAATATATTGCCTGCTATGTAAAATGGAAGGTCATGAGACAGGGATAAGATGAAGTCCTGAGACAGCAGAGATGAAATACAAGAGAGAATCATTAGGGCAAAGAAAACAGAGGGGGTTTCAGAAGAGGAAGGGGGAGAGGCTATCACTAGGAAATGGCTACAAAAAGACCCTCCCACAGTGACACAATAGATAGACATTGTAAAGTGATACGCCACATGGAGCGTATGACCTTTGCTTTAAGAACTCAACAGAAGAGAGGTCAATAATACTGGGAAAAATGGGTTTCGTACTTGAAAAGGGTCTAATTCAAAGATGTCAATGTAACTAATATGATGACATGATGGTGAAGGTATGACATGTACTGTAACTGACAGATCTTTTTTGTTGTTCTTTTAGTTTACTTTATTTGTACTTCCTTTGTGTTCCTACAATAAAAATAAAGAGTAAGGAGAAGGCTGGTGGTAGAGACCTGACTAACAGAGTTTGTTGTTATTCTGCTCCATTCACCATCTCCAGGGAGTGTCAGATGATGTGCGCATACAGACACAGTTCATCTCAGTGCACTTCTATATCCACCGCTAACATTACAAGAGAAGGGAGAATGAAAGAGTGGGAGAGTGAGAGGGGAGTGAGAGGGGAGTGGGCAGGGTGAGAGGTAGCAGACAGTAAAATTTAAATATAGACTAAGATGGTGGGGTTCATCTGAGTAGAGGGACAAAGGGCGAAAGCACCACCCAGAGTGCAGGTGTGTGTGCGCATGTCTCCCTCTCTCTTACCCGGATGGCAGCCTTGTTGCAGCCCACTTTGTTGATGGCCAGCCAGGTGGGCAGGTCCAACATGCTCTGCAGTACCTCCTCATCCAGCTCCAGGTTGGTGAGCTGGCCCTCGCCCTTCAACGTGCTCAGGTTGATCTTGTCTGGGGACAGGTTCTTAGCAAACCTGCAGGGGGAAGAGGAAGGGAGAGGAGAAAATGAGTATTGTTGTTATTTTGTTGTTAGGAAAGAAGTCCTTAACATACATCATAACTACAAATACAAGACACCACTGCTTTTGGGAGGGAGAGACTAAGCGAAAGACAGGAGAGAGAATTGCATTTAACCTGTCTTTATTGGCACAATTCAGTACAGTCCCCCTCTCTCCCTTACCACCAACGAGAAGAGAGAAGAATAAAGGCAGAGGGCAGACAAGAAAGATAATGGACAAGGAAAGAAAGACAGAACATTTACATTTACATTTAAGTCATTTAACAGACGCTCTTATCCAGAGCGACTTACAAAGAGAGAGAGACATGGGAGCCAACCAAATCAGCCTGTTAAAAGTGGTGAGCAAACCTTTGGAAAAGATTGTTTGATCAATTAAAGTTATTTTACAGAAAACTAATTAACAAGACTTACTGCATGCTTATTGGGAAGGGCAATCAACATGCTCAGCACTGACAAATGACTGATGATTGGCTGAAAGAAATTGATATTAAGAAGATAGTGGGAACTGTTTTGTTAGACTTCAGTGCAGCTTTTGCTGTCATTGATCATAACCTATTGCTGAAAAAAAACATAGGTGTTATGGATTTGCATCATCTGCCATATTATGGACTGAGAGTTACACATTTAATAAAACTCAGATAGTTTTCAGTAATGGAAGCCTTTCTCATACAAATTCAGTTCAGTGTGGTGTACCGTAAGGCAGCCTGCTAGGGCCATTGTTTTCTGTTATTACAAATGACCTTCCACTGACCTTGAATAAGGCCTGTGTGTCTATGTACAATGACGACTCAACAGTATACATGTCGGCTACAACAGTAAAATAAATAACTGAAACACTTAACATTGATCTCCAGTCAGTTTTAGAATGGACATCTAGCAATAGGCTGGTGCTCAGTATCAAAACTGAAAGCATGATTTTTGGGAGAAATGACTCAACACTAAACCTCGTTTAAATCTATTATTGAATAATGTGGCCATTGAGCAAGTTGAGGAGACTAAACTGCTGGGTGTAAACCTAGATAGCAGACTGTCATGGTCGAAACATATAGACTCAATGGTTGCAAAATGGGAAGAGGTCTGTCCAGACAGATCCTACAGGCCCTAGTTTTGTTGCACCTTGACTACTGCCCAGCTGTGTGGTAATGTGTTACGTTCCCCAGTTTCTGTGTTGTGGTTTGTTATGTGTGTGTTTCAGGATGGCTTCCTGAAACCCCCCCCCCAAGCAGCTGATTGGTCGACTCCATGGCTAATTGGAGAGCTGACCTCGTCAAGTTACAGCTGTATCCGATTAGACTCCTTCTGAAGCTATATAAAAGCCAGTGTTCTGTTCAGGAGGGAGATGATTGCTGAGAGAGGAGTCTGATGGCTGTGTGTTATTTACTGTGTTGGTTGTTCTCAGAGGGAGATGATTAGCATGTCCTGTGTTTTCATTGTTGCGCAGAGGTATAATTTGTTGCCAGTATTTTTGTAGCCGTCCTACTAAGGTCTGTCTTTGACCATAGAACTGTGTTTTTTGATTCTTGAAATTGTTTAATTACATTTGAATAATTCTGTTTCATTTGTTCCCCGGGGGGAAGGGGAAGGCACCTAGGGAGTGCTTAGGCAAGAGGCCCGCGGGCATACATATACCCGTAGCATATTCACTGTCTAGGCACACTAGGTAAGACCTGGGCGGACCATCCCCTGTATTTTGGTTAGCGCACCAGGTGGTGTTAAGTAAGTAGTGGGTAGGCAGGTAAGGTAGGAGGGGACTTTGATATTTACTTTTGTTCAGTCCAGCCCCTTTCCCCCAAAATTACTGTGTGACGGAATAAATTCCTTGTAAACAGTACAATTCTCTGCCTTTTGTCATCCTTTTGTCATCCTTACGCGCACCTACAGTCCCATACCTCTTTACTTCATGGAGAGTTGAGTTGTAGCAGGGTGTTGCGTTCCCTCTTCATAGAGGCGTGTGTAACGTGTGGCAAAGGACATGGGTAAATTGCAGTTGATTCAGACCAAAGTAGCACGTATCGCACTTAGATGTACATGGAGGGTGAATGTCAGTAGCATGCATGTTAATCTCTCCTGCCTCAGAGTTGAGGATAGATTGACTGCACCACTATTGGTCCTTGTGCGAGGTGTTGATGGTACCTAACTGTCTTTTCCTGCAGTTGGCACACAGTTCGGACACTCATCGGTACAAGACATGCAATCGGAGGTCTCTTTACAGTCCCCAGGTCCAGAACAGAGGCTGGGAAACGCAGTGTTAAATAGTCATGACTACATGGAACTCTGCCACCCCAGGTAACTCAAGCTAGGATTAAAACCAGATAAAGAGAACACCTTACTGCACAAAGAGGACTGGAGAGAGACAACCATTTTATATACATCTCTTGTATTGTAATTTGCACTGTACTATGTATTAGACCTAGATATTCTGTATGTACTGATATGTATGATGTTATAAATGTATGTATTTCAGTCCTTGACTAACAATGTTCTGTATTGTTTCATGTGGACCCCAGGAAGAGTAGCTGATGTTTTTGCAGCGGCTAATGAGGATCCTAATAAATACCAGTACCGAGGAGAAGCCAAATAGTAAAACAGAGAGTTCTGCTGAAAGTCATATTACAGACTTGGAAAAGAGGGAGACAGTGACATGTCTGCTGCCTCTTAAAACCGTACTCAAGGGTGTGAGAACTTTAGTGTCACACTGTCTCAACTGTAAGGGTTTCCCAACTCGTATCTTTCATCAGGAGGTAGCACAGCCAATGGGTGTGTGTGTCCTGGGTTCCATCGCTAGGCCCCGCTCAAAGCTCTAACACTCACTGTGCCCATGACCTTGTGCCATAGTCCCTAGACTCCCTAACACAGTTTGTGGTTAGTAGTTAGCCAAACACCCACATACCAAGCAAAAGGTCATTGTCCTAATTACTGTTTACAGAAAGAATTCCCAGTAACTCACAGCCGGATTTAATCAATCCACATTACACGCAACAATCTGTGTGTTTGTACAGCACAAGTGTGTCCATATACAGCCTGTTTGACTACATTAACTCATTTTATCGATCTACATTACACCACAACCCAAGCACGACAACACACGGTCAACACACACACACACACACACAAATGTTAATGAAGCAGACTGCCACGGTTTGACTGCTGTAATCTTGTTATCTACCTGGTTGGCAGGCAGCTAATCTGACACAGATAGAAGTACCATGCTCTTAAATAGGACCAGATCAAAAGCTCCCAACTGTGCTGCAACATTCAGCCAACATCCTTTAACTCATATGTTAATAACCGCTAGACAGATTCACAACTCTGATACAACTGATGGCCTGGTAACTTATATAGCATGATTCATTTGTCCCACATCACAACCCATAGGCTATACCATATTGAAGAAAATAAGATGAAGTAACCCTTACATGCTGATCTAAGGTCAGTTTTCACTCATCATTCAACTGTTGAGGTTAGGATTGGGGAGAGTAAGCTGATCCTAGATCTATGGTTTGGGGCAGCAACTCCCATTCTAGTAAATTATTCATCTAGTCAAGACTCTCAGCACTCTCAGCGTGAAGGGCAGAGGGGCAGTGTGAACAGGCCACACAGAGAGAGCGAGCTCTGGTACAGTGAACTCCTGTACTTCGGTCAGTTGTGTTGCCGACTGTGGCCATAAGGAAGTAGCAAGATCCGATCAGCTTCTCTGGCCTATTGCACTGACTCACACACAGAATGACTGGAAACAGCTCACTAAACTTCCCCTGTACCTACCTCATTCCTGATCAAGCTTTTGTTTAAGTAGTTCCCTTATATGGGCTAACCTTTCTAGGATATCTTTCTGAGCTTTATAAAATGTGGGCTACCTTTCTGACAACTGGGTTTTAGTAGAGTAACATGACTAAATTGTGTGCTGATCTTTTTTGGCTGTTTTGCTCAGTCTCAAATGGGACAAAAAATTATTAGAAGACAGTAAAAAGTAGAGGTCGACAGATTATGATTTTTCAACGCCTATACCGATACCGATTATTGGAGGACAAAAAAAAGCCGGTGCCGATTAATCGGCCGGTTTTACATTTTTTATTTGTAATAATGACAATTACAACAATACTGAATGAACACTTATTTTAACTTAATATAATACATCAATAAAATACATTTAGCCTCAAATAATGAAGCATGTTCAATTTGGTTTAAATAATGCAAAAACAAAAGTGTTGCGCAGAACATGAGAACATATGAAAGCAGGTAGTTCCTTTTAACGTGAGTCTTCAATATTCCAAGGTAAGACGTTTTAGGATGTAGTTATTATAGGAATTATTTCTCTCTATACCATTTGTATTTCATATACCTTTGACTGTTGGATGTTCTTACAGGCACTTTAGTATTGCCAGTGTAACAGTATACCTTCTGTCCCTCTCCTTACTCCTACCTGGGATCGAACCAGGAACACAACGACAACAGCCACCCTCGAAGCAGCGTTACCCATGCAGAGCATGGGGAACAACTATTCCAAGTCTCAGAGCGAGTGACGTTTGAAACGCTATTAGCGCTCACCCCGCTAACTAGCTAGCCATTTCACATCGTTACACCAGCCTAATCTCGGGAGTTGATAGGCTTGAAGTCATAAACAGCAGAGCTGCTGGCAAAACACACGAAAGTCTTGTTTGAATTAATGCTTATGAGCCTGCTGGTGCCTACCACCGCTCAGTCAAACTGCTCTTTCAAATTATAGACTTAATTATAACATAACACACAGAAATGCGAGCCGTAGGTCATTAATATGGTCAAATCCGGAAACTATCATCTCGAAAACAAGACGTTTATTCTTTCAGTGAAATACGGAACCGGTCTGTATTTTCTCCAACGGGTGGCATCCATCAGTCTAAATATTCCTGTTACATTGCACAACCTTCAATGTTATGTCATAATTACGCAAAATTCTGGCAAATTAGTTCGCAATGAGCCAGGCGGCCCAAACTGTTGCATATACACTGACTCTGCGTGCAATGAACGCAAGAGAAGTGACAATTTCACCTGGTTAATATTGCCTGCTAACCTGGATTTCTTTTAGCTAAATATGCAGGTTTAAAAATATATACTTCTGTGTATTGATTTTAAGAAAGGCATTGGTGTTTATGGTTAGGTACACGTAGGAGCAACGACAGTCCTTTTTCGCGAATGCGCACCACATCGATTATATGCAACGCAGGACACGCTAGATAAACTAGTAATATCATCAACCATGTGTAGTTATAACTAGTGATTATGATTGATTACGTTTAATGCTAGCTAGCAACTTACCTTGGCTTCTTACTGCATTCGCGTAACAGGTGGGCTCCTCGTGAGGCAAGTGGTTAGAGAATTGGACTAGTTAACCGTAAGGTTGCAAGATTGAATCCCTGAGCTGACACGGTAAAAATCTGTCGTTCTGCCCCTGAACAAGGCAGTTAACCCACCGTTCCTAGGCCGTCATTGAAAATAAGAATGTGTTCTTAACTGACTTGCCTAGTTAAATAAAGATTAAATAGCGTAATTTCTCTTTTTATAAAAGATACAAATCGTCAAAATCGGGCATCCAAAATGACCGATTTCCGATTGTTATGAAAAGTTGAACGGCCCTAATTAAAATCGTCCATTCCGATTAATCCATCGACCTCTAGTAAAAATACCCTAAAACATTGTTAGAATCTGCCCTAGAGTAGAGGTATTAAATAAATTATTTTACAACGAAGTTGAAGGAGACTAACTGGCTTGAGGTGGATGAGGTATTAGGCGAGGCCAGGTTAAATTAAGCCAAGGCACCAGGGTTAACACCGATACTCCTCATTTATATTAGCATGATTCACCCAGTCTTCACCGTCATAGCTGGTGTTGGTGTGTGTCTGTCTGTATTTGTATTACACACACAACTTTTGGCCTTGGTCTCTACAGGTTTTGTAAAATGGGGCCTGTAAGGCTCACCTTCTCCCTGCCTCCATCAGAGCCATAAATATTACAATGCTCTGGGCCCCTGTGTGTGTGCCATTCGGATGGCCACACGATTCGTCGCTGATGTGTGTATTGTAGTCGGACCCACAGGAGATCCCCCAACCTTGACTGACTCAATCTAAACAAGGGATGACAAGGTCCCTTTGTCTGGAGCAACCTTCCTCAGGATACACAGACACACATTTGGGTTATTCTTTGAGGGATAAACCAGTCGCCTGGCAGAATGTATTCAATTCAGTAGTCTCTGCAAAGATAGAAAGTGTGTGCGCGTGTATGTGTGCGTCCATTCTTCAGATTAAATTAGAGAATCAACTTGATTAGATGAACCTATAATCTAACTGCAGATGACCTGTTTCTGTTCTCACAGCTCACTGGAAACAGACCAATGAAACCTGCCCTGGTGCTGGAGTAATGGCCTTTATTTTATGAGGTCTAAGTACAACGCTTTGTGTCCAATCTGACAACACAGTCTTCATTGAGTTGGCGTGTGTTTTATTTATTTTTTTATTTTTATTTCACCTTTATTTAACCAGGTAAACAAAGTTGAGAACAAGTTCTCATTTACAATTGCGACCTGGCCAAGATAAAGCAAAGCAGTTCGACAGATACAACGACACAGAGTTACACATGGAGTAAAACAAACATACAGTCAATAATACAGGATAAACAAGTCTATATACAATGTGAGCAAATTAGGTGAGAAGGGAGGTAAAGGCAAAAAAGGCCATGGTGGCAAAGTAAATACAATGTGTGCTCCAAACAGTGTGTTTATTCTATTAAACATGTGTCCATTATCACAACACTGCCTTCTGTTTGTGTCCATTTTGAAAACACTGTCTTTAAGTATTCTAGTTAATGTCCTTATATCTTGTGTTCCAATTGGTTTCTTCTTCACTATCAAGTACATTAGCATCCATTTTGGATACACTATTTTCTATGAGTTATTGTGTAGAAAATAGGCCTCATTTCTTTATTGCAAATGAAGCCCAAGTATTTAAGCTAGTAAAGTATACCTAACTCCAAAAGGATGTGTGTTAAACGGTTTCCCTTCGAGAAGCAACTCATTTCATTGGTTACTTTTGTTTCCTGTGTAGCTTTTGACTGAGCCAGCAAATATGTTTAGCACAAGCAGGTTTGAATGAATAAGGAAATAACTGAACTCCAAAACTTTTTCCCAAAGCATGTTCCTCACTGTCATTTTTGGAATGTTCTTAGATTAAAACTCTTCTTAGCCATCCCCTTTCCCCTCTGAGTCTTCTCTCGCTGACCCTGTGGTTATTATTTTGTATTTAGCGGCTGTGTGTATCGGTATCCCTCCATCTATCTATCATCCGCCCATCTGTCCAGTCACATTCCTGCACGCATCATCAAGCCGTGCCACAGAGACCACTAGTTGAATCAAATGTGTTAGTGCGGCACTAGAACAAAAATGTTCACCAACAGTTAGGGTCCCCTAGGAATGAAATGTTGAGGAGTAAACTGAAATAGCCTGCTAGACAGAGGAGAAGGAAAGATGTAGAGAGAAAGAGATGGGCAGATGCATAGAGAGAAAGACAGACAGGGGACTGGAGCTGAGCATGTGACTAAAACAATGTTGACACCTGATCACAGTGAGCCTCAGTAGAATGAATATTTAACACAGCACAGGGCTCCCAGACGCACTCAATAATGACTGGACCACACACAAAGGCCCAACATCAGTGTGTGTGTGTGTTGTTTATGCGTGCACATTTAAGAGTCTCTGCGTGTTTGTGTGTAACCCCAGACCCTGCGGTGTCTGGCCCTGGTCCAGGGCCATGTCGGTACCTGATTCTCTTGGTTTAATGGGGAGAGGGACATCTTTATCAACTCACCCTTGGGACCACCTGAGAGCAGCAGCACACTGTTGGTGGAAACACCTCACACCACCAGCCACACTCGCATTTGTGTGTGTGTGTTCCCAAAGGCCAATGTTTTGACATACAACAAGGCCTCGAAGGCAAGAGTCAGACTTTCTCTCCTGCCTTCAGGAGGTCGTTGCAGATTGAAACACTGCTAGTATATCACAGACATGATGTTATCCTACTCTACATGACAGAAGGTTGATATGTTGCACCTCATTGAGTGGAACCCTGGTGAATATGCCCCAAGCATTGACGTTGTTTGACATCACTATAATGAACAGTGGGTCTGGCTTCTTCCAAGCAGGTCTGCTTCGAATGCACGACCAATCATGTAACGACCCTAGGAACTGATAATGACATAATTCCCCCGGTCCTGTTGACGCTAACAGTAATGTGCACACACACACAGTCCAATGTTGTAGGACACTAAAGCTTTGTTCACATTGCCAGTTTGAAGTTATTCGAATCCTATCTTGTTGAATATCCGATCCAAATCTGTTCTGCTAAAAGCACATGAAATTGGTTATTTCAGGCCACATTTCAAACCACCTTCATAGGCGGTTTGAAATCAGATGATTCCTGGCCATGCGACTTGTGTCTGAATGGTCAAATCCAATGTATTTGCCTTCAAGTGGTTTTCAGACTTAGTAGCCATCTAGGAACAAGATATGCCTAATATGTTGACAGTAAAAAAGTGGTAGCTAACTAGCTTGTTAATTGTTTACAAACAAATTAATGAATGTGCCAGCTAGCTGACTGCTGTGGCTAGCCAGCTAGCTGACTGCTGTGGCTAGCCAGCTAGCTGACTGCTGTGGCTAGCCAGCTAGCTGACTGCTGTGGCTAGCCAGCTAGCTGACTGCTGTGGCTAGCCAGCTAGCTGACTGCTGTGGCTAGCCAGCTAGCTGACTGCTGTGGCTAGCCAGCTAGCTGACTGCTGTGGCTAGCCAGCTAGCTGACTGCTGTGAGGAAGCATGAGCACCACAACCAGTCAGTCTACACCACTGCACAGACCCGTCTTTACTATGAATACTAGCTTAAGCAAATGTCTTGTCTGAACACACACATCGGATTTGGTCATTTTTAACTTGCTGTTTGGACAGTCAGTATTCCAAAACGGATTTGAAAAACAAAACTGACTTGAGCATTAAGGCCTACAGTTGTGAACAAAGCTTAAAAGGAAATGACAGTCATGGGCTGTGTACGTAAAACTTGGCTGTGGCCACTGTTTGTGGGAACATGAAGGGCACAGCAACCGCTAGCCATCAAAGCCTCTGCCTTGCCGCATAAATACCAAGGGCTCCGCTGGCAATACTGAAAGTCAAGGGCTTTTGTTCACAATGCATTGCTGGCAGGAAGCAATGCATTAAAAAGCCCAATGCACTTTCCTCTTTCTAAAGCTACAACACTTGTTTAACTGCATTGTGTGTGACTATAACAAAGCTTACTGTTCTAGGTCAATCCAAAACAGTTTGCAAGTCATCCCTTCTTATCCAGCCGGTAACATGGGAGATTCAACCTACATCTAAAAGTTAAGGTTTTATCTAAGCTTTTAGTTTTATAGGCGTTATGTTGTTTAAAGCCAGTTTCCTAGGTGCTACAGGTGTAAGGATGTGAATGCTCTTGGACCATTATCAGTCAGTTGATGGTCGGTTCAACTGAATGTGATGGGGCAATTTATGTTATTACGGGGATGTTCTCCATTTAGAAGATAATGGGTAAGGATTTCAATGAACTTCCCTCGGGGCACCAACCTGGAACAATAAATAATGCATGTGCCTAGCTGAAAGCTGTTGATAAAAATGGGTAGGACAACTGATTACTGTGTTGCAAACATAGGGACTATATTGTGCAGACTCAGTCTCAGGTGTAGTCTTTTCTCTCCATGACCCATGAAAAATATTTTACACTTCACTAGCTGATTGTGTCTATTAATCCTTTATCAAATACTTGTGAGAGGAAAAGGTGGCACAAAACTTTGCCTACTACAACAACCAAGGCCTCTATCTTCCCTGCTCAGTCTCCATGGTACTGGCAAACAAACAAGGCATGTGTGTGTATGATGTGTACAGGTGCTTAGTCATCTCTATGCTGTGGAAGGTGCATTATTATCCCAAGCTGCTAATACAAGCAAGAGCGGACATACATACAGCCCTGGTGCAAGTAAATACCGTAGAGCAGGGGTGTCAAACTCATTCCATGGAGGGCCGAGTGTCTGCTGATTTTTGATAAAGACCTAGACAACCAGATGAGGGGAGTTCCTTACTAATCAGTGATCTTAATTAATCAATCAAGTACAAGAGAGGAGCAAAAACCTGCTCACCCCGCCGTTGAATGAGTTTGGCAAATGTGCAATAGAGCAGAGTTCCCCAATCTCGGTCCTGGGGCCTCTCCATGTGCACATTTAGTTGTTTGCCCGAGCAATACACTGCTGATTCAAATAATCAACTCAACAGCAAGCATTGATTAGTACCGAGTTTGGGAAACCCTGCAGTAGAGAGCAAAGTTGGTGTATTCCACTCAGAATGGCTCCCGAGTGGCGTCATTACAGACACCCTGGTTCGAATCCAGGCTGTATCACAACTGGCCACAATTGGCCCAGCGTCGTCCAGGTTTGGCTGGTGTAGGCTGTCATTGTAAATAAGAATTGATTCTTAACTGACTTGCCTAGTTAAACAAAGGTTAAATAACTTTCCCCGATGTGGCAACCTGGTCTCAGAGCAGTTCGTATTATTCTGCACGGAAACCCGAGACACTACATTTAGTATGATATGTAACTACATTTAGTATGATATGTAACCATACCAAATGTAACATAAGACAGATGGTTACTTAAGGCAAAAACTAAAAAGTGGGGTGGTTGGTTGGTCCGGGTGGGCGTATAGCGACCCAAAAGGTTGTGAGCTTGAATATCATCATGAACATCTTTTGCATTTTACCAACTTTAACTACTTACTACTTTTTAGCTACTTAGCGTGTTAGCTAACTCTTCCCCTGACCTTAACCACTAGCCTAGTTCAAGTTAGCGAGCTAGATCATGTTAGCCACCTAGCTAGAATGTGTAACATATCATACGTTTTGCAAATGTGTAACATTGTGTTTTGGGAATACGTAACATATAATACGAATTGTAATTGAACATACAAAATGGGTGAAGGACTTCCAAAAAGGAATACATACGAAACGTAACGTTACTAAATGAACAGAATAATTTGAAATGTTCTGAGACCTGGTTGGGTGTAGTACTAGCTGTCAGTACGTGGCGTGTTTGTCTCTGCCAGAAGCATATGCTGCTAGCTAGCTAACTAGTGTAGTTTACCTGGCTAACTAGCTAGATAGATGGCTAATGACAATCATTGATGTAACCTATCAAATAGAAAACTTGCTATATCTGGCTAAAACAATGATTAACGGGACATAGCTAGCCAGCTAATGTTAACGTACTGGTGGAGCCTAGGCTATGGAGATTAGTTGCGTTAACAATACGCAAGGTTAGCCATAAGCAGTTATTAAACATGCCAGCTAGCTAGCTAACTAAACACGACACCGGTCTGTTTTTGGCAACCAACAACAAGCAAACTTGCTCGTAACTGGCTAGCTAGCTAGCTACGCTAACCAAGTTCAGCTGCGCAAGCATAGTGAGTGCCCCGTCAGTGGCCTCCCGCGCGCTAAGGTACAGCGCTGCTAACGCGCTAGCTTGGTTCCCAAATGAAACCCCTTTGGGAGTTAGTTGTGTTGTCTCTCCGCCTGGTTCATATCGATTGACACTGACCTGGAGAGGTGTTTGAGGATCTGTTTCTTGATCAGCCCAGCCATGACCACATAAATGATTTATCCCAGCGATGCAGTTCAAATTCTCAATTCCGAGTCAGGGTGCATTTTTTGTGGTCTTTGTGAGACTAGCCCAGTTCTCGCTCCCTTCCCACGGAGATTTGACAGGGAAAAACAAACCTCCGAGACACAGCTAGCTAGCTTCAGAAGGCCAATAAGCCATTACAACTAGTGCTTAAAGTCCATATTCACTGCAACAGCACCTGGAAACACGGCCTGGGCTGTCACAACGTCTGATGGGCGGGCCAGCGCCGACCAAAGTCAAAGAGCATGGATGACTCAGGCATTACGTCAGCATTGCCCCATGTAATTGTTTTATTTTAGAAGTGAAACCGTAATTGCCTGTTTTTACTGTGGCAGAGTACATCCGCACGGGGAGATATTTGGGGGTGGGGCTGCTGCGATATTTTTCGCCGACGGGGGTACCATCTACCTGTGAGTTGCAGTTCCAGTCTCCTCTCGAAAGACTGCCATTCAGTGACCTCTGGTGGACAAAGGCAGGGAGATGGGTCCAGCTGCAGCTGTCATCTATCAGGCCCACCACCTCTCAGGCCCTTCTCCAATGCCAGAACCATCACTTCCGGGTCTGACACATTAAGCAGAATATTTTTTTCTGTTTACCACAGAGAGGATAGCGTTCAAACGACCGACAATCCACTTTAGGTCGAAACTAATACACAATGAACGGTACGCAGTGTCCTTCGCCCCCATTTATATCTGCTATCCAACACATCAACAGATTACACACCAATTTTAAAATAAAACATTGCACAATGATTATACTACAATGATGGCATAGCCTAAATTAAAAACTCTGATAATACTTTTATTTACCTTTTGACCCACATTTTTATTGCATCGACAGTCAGGGGAAATCCATTATATCAAAGTATCAGTTAAACACAAACATTAAGATCCCTGCAACAAAGTGTACAAACTGTAATGATATGCTAACATTCATTCAGGCATTTTGGCAGTATAGTCATATCAGTGAGTACGTTTACATGCATGGCAATAATTAGATATTACATTTACTGTTGCAGTATGCAGATTATGAAATAGTAATGTAACCTTACTCTGTTTACGGTATCTTAATCAGCGTACGGTCAAAATTGAAGTATGCATATTCCGATTGAAACGGTTTTCGGAGCAATCTTTCAAATTGTTAGGACATGTAAACAACTTAATCGACGTTCCAGTAGTGTATTTGATCTGTGCATGTGCTAGCACCAGCCGAGCAAGGCTCTCTCTATGGCATGAGTGAAGTGAGTTCGGAACAACTGAATGTATGCGTTTTAGAAGTATTTTTCACATACACATTTATATGTCCGAACTAAGAATCATATCCGCTTCTCAAAAATAACATGTCTCTGTGATTGCTGATTTTCTGCATGTATCAGAGCTCCATCAGGTAGCCTGATTTCAGATGTGTCCATATACATAGGATTATTAGGGAAATTGTTACTCTTGCAAAGCATGTCAACGTTTTAATTTAACTATTATATTAATATGACTAGCCACAATAATCGCTTTATTGTGTGCATGTAACCGTACTCACTGAGGGGTCCTGGCGTTGGTGGCCTGAGATATTATGTCCCACCAGTAGGTGGCAGTATACAGCGGGGCCTGAGAGATGATGGGCCTGAGAGTCTGCAGTTAGACTCTCTATTGGACAACGGCCAAAGTGCTTGGAGTGTTCAAACATCAGATAACTAAATCATTCTGCAACTTTAACAAACCTTTAAAAACACACGTAAAAACAATTATTTTGTGCCCGATTAATACAAAACAGAGCGTTTTGTTATCCATTTTGTGTAAAATATGCATTTGTTTCTTAATTTGCATTGTGGTGCTTGCTAAATGTTATTGAAACTATTCAAATGTCCAAGTCTACAGGTTTGCAGTTTGCAATCGGTGACAGCAATCCTATCATGATTTGGAGGGAACATAGCTATATAGCGTAGGCTAGTGATTAGGTTACGCTGATTAGGTAATAGTATGCCAATAGCCTAATGACTTCGGCACAATGGAAGAAATTGAAAATATGCCTATTTATTAACATGCATTGTTAATGGTAAAATATATATATATTTATGTGTGTGTGTGTACATTAATAGTTGTTCGAAACACTTCCTGATCTGGTCTGGTATAGCAACATGCCTTGGATTGAGGGAACTCTAGGAAAGGATGTCGAGGCATACACAGTAAGGCTACTCTAGTTGCCACGTATGAAGGGAGGAGCAAATGAGAGGGGGAAAAACTATCCAACAACCCCTTCTCTTTACTTTTGGTAAAGTATTGAAACAAATTACATCAGTTGATTTCTGAGATCATTATTTTTCTAGACATGTTAAGGCTATCCTATACCAGGATTTTGGCTTATATAAGTTGGTAGAGCATGGCGCTTGTAACGCCAGGGTAGTGGGTTCGATTCCCGGGACCACCCATACGTAGAATGTATGCACACATGACTGTAAGTCGCTTTGGATAAAAGCGTCAGCTAAATGGCATATATTATTATATTATAAGCAGGGTTTGAAAGACATGAAACATCAATGGGCGTAATTATATTATTCCAAATAAAGAGGTCTAGTTTTTTCCTCAACTTTATCAGAACTAGTTACTGTGTTTCTGAATAACACTAGTTACTGTGTTTTCTACATAATTCCATAGCCATTGGAGACATAAGGCAAGTACAGCGACCAATTTTGCAGTCAGAAAGTCAGGTCCCACAATAAGAAAGACGCCCCTTTTTTGCATACCTCGACGCGAACGGAGTTCTAGGAAAGCCACATCGCGCTCACTGATACGCTAAATGTACAGTGAAAGCAGTACACAGCATCTGTAGAGACCAGCCTCACACTTCCTCGGACCCCCTGGTAGAAAGCCACATCAGACATGACTGCGAGAAACAGAAACAAGAACAATTTAAGCGAAAAGACTGCTTCATCCACGCAAGATGACGTGGCGAAGAAAAGTCCGAAACCTAGTAGTAATGGTAGCTCCTCAATCCAGGGGTCGGGGTCAGGGAGTTGGGTCAAAGTTATAGCTGCTTTATGTTATATCGCATTAGTAGCCGCTGCGGGCTTTGCTGCTATTTATCTACAACAAGTGTTGAAAGAAGTCCATCAAATCAGCAGCAGAAATGAAGAGACCGTAAGGAAAAATGCAGAGGTTACGCACAAAGTAGAGAATGTTCTTCAACAGGTAAGTAATGCAAACGATATAGGACTAGCCATTTAATGACAAGGTCACGAGATAAGGCAGGCCGTTGAAGACCGCACACCAAAAGTAGATAGGATGAACATATAGACTCCAGATAAGAAATGGCTAGAAGAGGGCCATCTCCCCCTCCTCCAAAAGATTGATGAGCTGGCACAAGAAAAGTACAGATGTAATCTATGCTATTCTTTCCTAGAGAGAGAGTACTGACATTGAAACAAAAACAAATCCAGGTTAATGGAAATACTACATCCTTTGTAATGAAAAGTGAAGTTATATTTCTATAGAATTGACGAATGCATTGATATAATGTATGAACATGCCACCCCATAAATGATCTTTCATTATTATCCAGCTATCCAGTTCCTGCATTAATTAATTCGGTCAAACAGTTATTCCTTCCTTCATTCATTCACTTATTTTCAAGCCTTCATGTAACTTCACTTAACTTGTCATGCATAAATTGAGATCTCCCAGACCAGTTTGAACTAAACCAGTTTGAACTGGAAGCTAACAGTTGTTTATTAAAGCTGCATATGTAGATCTATCCCACAGGCTGGGAAGTAGCTGAGTTATGTAATAAAGCAATGTAACCTACTCATGAGTTACTTACTGTAACTAGGTAAACGTGGGTTTAAAGCTGCATATGTAGATCTATCCCACAGGCTGAGAAATAGCTGAGTTATGTAATAAAGCAACGTAACCTACTCATGAGTTACTGTAACTAGGTAAACGTGGTAAAGAAACCCCTCAGGGAAAAACATTTTCTAAGAACACACATTCAACAAGTAAATCCTGAAACATGCATTGCAGTCTCCTATATGTAAACTTCCTATGTGAGGCTGTGTCAACTATTGTTGTATAAAGCTACAGTATGTGATTAGCTGTGTCTTCCACTGCAAGCTATAAAGTCTATTTCAATAACTACCAAGGCAAAAAACTATTTTGTCAGGCAAATGACTGGTCAGGGATAGACTCTTCCACCCTCTTCCTACTTGGAATGTATTGTACCTGTGTTTCCAGTACATCCAGTACACAGGTGTGACTATACAGATGTACAGATTTAAACCTATGTTATACAATTGAATAGCAGTAATAGTGTTAGATAATATGGCTATTATATTATTTATGCATACATACAGTATTTATAGTAGGGATGTGACAGATTGTAAGGATTTGACAGATTAATAATAAAAGACTAATCGAATAATCATTAAGGCCCTAATCTGTCTTGATGACCAAAGGTTGACCTACACTGAGTGTACAAAACATTAAGAAAACCTTCCTAATATTGAGTTGCACCCCCCCCCCCCCACCCTCAGAACAGCCTAAATTTGTCTGGAGGTTTCAAAAGTGTTCCACAGGGATGCTGGCCCATGTTGACTCCAATGCTTCCCACAGTTGTGTCAAATTGGCTGGATGTCCTTTGGGTGGTGAACCATTCTTGATACACACAGGAAACAGTTGAGCATGAATAACCCAGCAGCGTTGCAGTTCCTGTAACAAGCCAGTTCGCCTGGCACCTACTACCATACCCCGTTCAAAGGCACTTGAGTATTTGTCTTACCCATTCACCCTCTGAATGACACACAGACACAATCCATGTCTCAGGGATTAAAAATCCTTCTTTAACCTGGCTCCTCCCCTTTATCTACACTGATTGAAGTGGATTTAACAAGTGATAAGGGCTCATAGCTTTCACCTGGATTCACCTGGTCAGTCTCTATGTCATGGAAAGAGCAGGTGTTCTTAATGTTTTGTACACTCAGTGTATGCTTCGCTGTCTGTGGTTGTGTAGGTGGACAACGTGAGGCGTGCTGTAGACAGGTTGGAGTCGGCACTGGGCACCATGCGGGCAGAGCAGGAGGTGGGGAGCCGAGCGGTGAGGAAGGGCGAGGCGGAGACACGGCGGGTGGAGGAGGCTCTTCAGAGGCTCCAGAACGAACTGCTGGTTGACCTGTCAGAAGGCATCAAGGAGGTGAAGGAGGCCAGAGAGCGGGACTTCTCTTCCCTGGAGAAGACGGTGCAGGAGCGCCTGGCTGAGTTGAGTGCCTCCATCGCGGACAGCGTGACTGAGTTCACCGAGACCCAGGGTGAGACTCAAAGTCAGCTGGCTGACCTCAAAGCCCGTCTGGATGACATGGAGGACCCGGAGCTGATCAGGCAGGAACTGTCTGCCATTGTCGAAACCGTCGCCGGGCTCAGCACCACTAAGCAGGCCACAGATGAGTCTGCCTATTCGCTGAGGGAGCAGATCGCCGCGGTGGGGTCGGAGCTCCAGACCCGTAACCAGGAAATAGCCTCGATGTCACAGGAAGTGGAGGCGGTGAGGTTGCTGGTGCAGGAGACAGCGGGGAGCCTGCGGCAGCAGGTGTCGGGGGCAGAGGCAGGCATCCAGGCGTTGACAGATCAGGACCAGAGCCTGCAGAGCAGCCTGGAGCTGGCCACCGAAGCTCTGCACAGTCTGGAGAAGGAACTGCGGGGGGAATCGGCCAGGGCTGAGCAGAGGTCCGACGGTCTGGAGGTCAGACTAAAAGTGGTGGAGGAGGGCGGAGACTCCCTGGCCGCGTCGCTAACAGACCTGACTTCCAAGGTTGAGGCTCTTCTTGCCAAGTACGATTCCCACGAGAGCACGCTCGCCGCCCAGGGCACGGCAGCCGAGAAGGCCCGGGCCACTCTACAGGGAGAGCTAGAGGAGCTGAAGGGCAGCCTAGAGGAGCTCCAGTCCAACGTGGTCGCAATGAGTGACGCTCAGACCAATCTGTCTTCCAGGGTCTCTAACCTGGGGCTGCAGATAGAGGGGCTGGAGCAGAAGCTGGAAGCCTTGAGGGAAGTCTCCAAGTCAACCAGCCATCCCCCACCAGAGCTGGAGAAGCTGAAGAGCACTGTGGATGGCCTGGTGGGGAAAGCTGCCAAGCTGGAGAGCCATGAGAAGGCCATCGAAGCCCTACAGGGGTCACTACAGAAGACCATTAGCTCATTGGAGGCCTTGACCAAAGCCCCAGCCGAAGAGCAAGAAGGTGTAAGGGGAGCGTAGGAAGAAGAGAAGGAGGAGGGGGTAGTGTTCAGGAGGGGTAGACTGGGTTGGGTCAATGAGAAATGGGGAACGTGGACTGCTGTGAATTTTAACACAACACTGCACTGTAGTTTTTTGTTTGTTTATTTGTATTTTTTCTCATTTGAGTTTTTCATTTAGTCAGATTCTGTTACGGGTGGTTTCACAAACCCAACTTGCAATATAAGCTCTTGTTCAGGAGCGTGTTATGGTTTACTGATTGTGTTTTGTTACAAAAATTAAATTGGGCCACCACATTTCTGTGTAGACAAGGCTTTAAATTGATTTACATGTATATTATAAAATCTTCATCGTACATTGTATGTTGCTAACTCACTCCAACCTTCTCCGTGACAGATGCAAGGTAGCCATTTTGTACACCACCACACTTCATCAATCTCACTGGAGGTGAGTACTGAGGTGAAAGGTGAGAGTTGTTCGGTCTGTTTCTAGAAGAAGATCATTGGATAAAGATCATAGAAAATCCTTCATAGGATACAGGCTACAATGTTAAAGCACTCCCAGTTCATTTAAAGGCTCACTCTAGGTATGTGCTCCAAATGGCTCCCTATCCCCTATATAGTGCACTACTTTTGACCAGGGCCCATATGGCTCTAGTAAAAGTAGTGTATTACATTGAGCTCCAAAAGTTTTGGGACAGTGACATATTTTTGTTGTTTTGGCTCTGTACTCCTGCACTTTGGATTTGAAATTATATAATGACTATGAGGTTGAAGTGCAGACTGTCAACTTTCATTTTTTATTTTCATCCATATTGAGTGAATAGTTTGGAAATTACAGTACTGTTTGTACATAGTACCCGGTTTTTGTAATGGTGAGAGGTAGGGATTTTTGGGGAGTATGATATTTATGCCTCTAACTTTCTCACTCATTATTCACAATTAATTCAGGACTATCCATAATCATGGTAGCATCCACAAAATAATCAAACAGAAAATGCATCCAACAAATTTGTAGTCACATACTTGATCTAGTCCCCTAAAATTGGGGACAATGAACAAAAAGTGCTGTCATTTCTAAACGGTTCACCCAATATGGATGAAAATACCCTCAAATTAAAGCTGGCAGTCTGTACTTTATACCATTTCAAATCCAAAGTACAGAGCCAAAACAACAAAAATGCCACTGTCCCAATACTAATGGAACTCATCGTATATAGGGAATGGGATGCCATTTGACATATAACCTGGCGCTTCAGACTGACTATATAAGTGGACTTAATACAGTCTGTGATGCTTCATAAAAAGCTTATTGGAGTATTTAATTAGGAAACACTGCTGGGACAGTCAAGTGAGAATTTATTGAAAGTAATTAATTTTCATCTGAAGAGAGGAGATTGCTTGAGGCTAATTCAATAATTTCCTGATAGGCCAGTCATAACCTGATTTGAGTCCGCACACACACACACACACACACACACAAAACCTTCCATTCAACAGGTGCCATTGCATCAACATGTACAAGGAAATTCATAAACATGTATAGGGAATACAGAGTACACACAAACTTCAAATTGACATAATTTATTAAGCACAACCCTCACACGAAGAACAATATATCCAAGGCTTTAAAACACGATCTCTGCAGTGTCCTAACACTACAATGGGGTTGCGACAGTTTGAAGGAATGGCTACTGTAAATACATGTGGTGTGATCTGTACATGTAATTAGCTTTAGTTAAAACAGTGGTATGGTGTCCACACTCTTTACCCAAAGACCAGCTGCAATCTGCGTCCTAATGTCTGGTTTTCATTTGAGCGATTCCAGGTATGTGTAGGTTCAACTCTATCTCTAGAGATGACAAGCCAATGTGCATGTTAAACAAGTTGTGATTGGCTCTCGGTTTGGAGATTGGCCTTTGGTGATTGGCAGCTCATTGTTCAGCTCCGATAGATACTTCCTCCTTCAGACGTATATTTCCTGTAAAACACCTGGAGGCTTACTCAGCAGAGTAGCCCTAGAAATCAATAGATTAGCATGCTTCCCTATCCTACATGATCGTGATGTCTGTTCTACACAATATATTTCCATCGGAACATATGGTAACCCGCTGAATAAGCCCAAGGTTGTTTTTTTTTAAATCAGAGGAGTGCAATGTCAGCAATGTTGCAGATAAAAATGTTAAACAGAACAGAAACAACTCTCAGACATGAATCACAGCTCTATGCCACACATTTCTATCTTCATTGCTCTGCAGTCAGCCCCATTGAATAAACTCCTGGCAACAGATTGTTTACACCAGCAGCGTTCAGTATTCTATTTTAGGTCCCTATACCTTTAAACCACAGACTCATTTCGATTTGATTGATGGCAGAGATGCAAAAACTTGCAGAACTAGCTAGCCATGTGGAACCCCAGGGCATGTATTCAGCACTGTGAACTATTGAGAACATTGCAGGTAGAATGTATAGCGCTGACATCATCATTCCCTATTGTACAGAATCATATTGTAGCAAAACATTCCTCCTGAACAGGCCCCTTAGCCTGAGAATACATACCCGTGTGCAGGTCACACAAGGGTCAAGCAGTGTTGTTACAACCCGCCCACTGGCCAGACTGACAACTGATAAGGGGGAAACTGTTCAAGAGACTGCTCACATTCCAAAACTGTGGACCAGCAAGACCTCTCATTCACCATGATTGATGCCATTTTTCAAAAAAATAAAATAACATTCCAGTCTCATAGGACACAGGTTGGCATTTACTGGGGTGACTCATGTACTGGAGGCAGCTCTGCAGGGTAGTCACTAGCTGGCGCAGCCATAAAATCTGATTTTAAACCTAACCTAAACCACACTACTAACCTTATCCCTAAACCACACTACTAACCTTATCCCTAACCTTAAATTATGACCAACAAGCACATTTTTGTTTTCATGAACTTTGACACTGGCCCTTCTAGTGGAAATTGCTCAGCTCTGCCTCCAGGACAAGATTCATCGCAATAAACGCCAACCTACTCATATGACAGGTTCATTCAAGGATACAATTTGTAAAGCAAAATACGTCAGTCAGCATTCTAGACAAAAAGCCCAGTTAGTCTCAACCTAACCCCATAGGACTTACCTCTCGACCCCCTAAAGATCTGTATAGGTATACAGTCAATGGAAAGTATACTGGAATGTACATTATAGGGGGAGCAACCTGTTCTTCTGTGGTTTCCATTATATTGCTTACATTAATCAAGATCTCTGGGGGGAATCCAGAAGTACCTGTTGTAAGGGCTAGGTGGGGTCGACCATGGCTGTAGAGAGATCAGCAAACTCTGAGATTTACAAAAACGTGCAAGTTATTGTAAGGGAATGATTGGTGACAAGCTGAACGTTTGCCATTTACTCTGTAGATCTATAGCATATAGAAAAGCACTCATTCACAGCTCTCCTTCCAGTGTCTGAGGGAGGGCTTCGCTCACGTTGACTTTCTGCAGAAGCATCTCTCCCCCCACTACGGGCATCTCAGGCTCAACTATCTGAATCAACTGCTGTGTCACAACTCCTAGGTCCTCCTCCACAGCGCTGAGGTTAGCGAATGTCTGCCGTAGCTCTGCGATGTCCTCCTCCCTCCTGGTCAGATCCTCGGCCAGACGGCCAATCCTCAGGGTCAGCTCATCCACCTGCGGAGCCAGCGCCCCGAAGTCCCGCTTGATGGCCGCCACCTTGGGCTTGAGGTCGCCGGCAAAAGTCACCGTGCGGACCAATCGGGCACGGCCGCTTTCCAACTCCCTCAGGCGCTCCGAGATCTGCTGGTCGTTGACGAACAGCTCAGGTAGGCGATGTTTGAGCTGCTCCAGGGCTTGGGCGTTGCGCTCCGTGGCGCCCTTAAGGCCCTGGATGCGGTCGATGCTGCCGGCCAGTAGGTCGCCGATACGTTTGACCATGCTGCGTTCGGCCTGGGCGGCCCGCTCCTCCAGCTCCCGTACCTTCTCCAGGAGAGACTCCACCTCCGACTGGAGTCCATCCATCCGACGCACGTCCGTCCGAACCGACGCCACCTAGGAGATGGAGGAAGAGGAGAGGAGGAAGATGATTCATGGGCAAATCTTTACATGGACGGCCTTTCTATTCTAATGCCACGGTTCTGTTCAACAAGTTGCCTCTGGTTTTGAGACTTCAACCTTTACGTACTTGGAATATACATTTCTTGGTATTATTACATGTAACTAGATATACATGTAACTACATATTACATGTAACGACATACGTAGTTACATGTAATAATACCAAGAAATGTATATTCCAAGTATGTAAAGGTTGAAGTCTCAAAACCAGAGGCAACTTGTTGAACAGAACCGTGGCATTAGAATAGAAAGGCAGTGTAACTACTTTAAAAGCTTATTAAAATACAGTGATTGTTTCAGGAATCTTATCTGCAGTTCCTGTGTAATTGCCTGAGTTATTACATTCTGGTTACCAAAGTAGTAAGAGCATCTAGATGGCTTAAATCATCTTTTAAAACCTTAGTGTTGACATCCTTAGTGATAGCAGAGGTGCGTCCCTCGATTTGTCCCACAGCCTCGGTCAGTGCTGCCACGCTGTCCTGGAGCAGGCCGCGTTTCTCTGTTAGGCCGGACGCCCAGTCCTTCAGCTGGCTTACATCCCGCTCCAGGGCCTCCAAGTGGGGCAGGAGACCACCCGGCTGCCTCTCTAGATGCTCCAACAGGCTCTGGACACCCTCGCACTGCGCCAGGAAACAGGTGGACAGACAGAACAGGGCGGCCATTTTAGAAAAGAGCTTTACATAGGAAAAGACTGACCAGCTAGGCCATGCAGTCATAGGCCGGTAGATAAGATGCATTGAAAAACATGCAGCGAGACAGTCCATAAGTTACACAGAAAGCTGATGTTTGGTACAAATAAATAGAGCAAATAAATGGGTAACACTAAGATATTTGAGACAGGTTTTAATTTACTAGAAATGCAAGCTAGGAGAGAGAAGACATTTTTTTTACAATAGATTTAACCAAATTTGAACGTTTAAAAGATTCAGAAGAACCCTGATAATAAGGCACATTTATTAGAAATGCAATACTGGCATAACTGTCCAACTCATTCAAATATAAAATGTGAATAAAAAAATGTATACGAACTCAACATTTGAGTACCTGATGATATTGGAGTACCGGTCAATTGTTCTCCTTTCAGACACCAACAAGGCAACAATAATATCCTTTACAGATTACAGGAGCAGTGTTTGGTTGCAAACGCTACATTCAGTTGCTGACTTTCAGCAGCCAGTGCAGATAACATTGATTGGTTCCCATATTAGATAGTAGCATGTTTGTGAGACAAGAACTTAAAACCTATTGATGAAACGTATTGCTAAACTTTATCAATAGCAAGTTAAAATGCACAAATCACACAATGTAGCAATGGTTTAACTATGTGAGGATTTAACAGCAGTTTTAAAACAAATTAAATGACAGGACCACTCCTTCTCATGGTTTAAAAATGACATCACACAGAGGTCATCATTATGTACCAGCTGGGGTGGCTCATCCTGCTCTGGGTCCTTGACCTTTCACCCCTCCCTCTCCCCTTCCCTATCCAGCGTTCCAGAATTAGCCTGGTTGTCCTGTTGCTCCTCCCCCCTGCTGAGCTGTCCCAGCGTCTCCTTGACAACAGCCAACTCATTCGTCATCTTGAGGATGCTGTTGTGGACCTGGAGGGCGTCCAGAGCCTGCTTGATGTCCAGGATCTCCGTCAGGGCTTTAAGCATGCTGTCCTCTGTCCCAAACACATGCAGTGTGAGCTCCTCCAGCCTTCGCTCCGCCGTCCCCAGGTCCCCCCCCAGCCTCAGAATGGATCTCACTGCCTCCTCCACAGCCGGGAGGTGAGCCTCGCACTGCTGGGCCCGGGGGATGTGCTCCTCTAGCTGGGCGACTAACTCGGTATCTACTCGGAGCAGGCTCCGGACTTGGTCCTCCAGTTTGTGGAGCTGCTTGGTGTTCCAGTCCAGCTGGTCCTGAGACCGCTTGGCATCCTCGTCCTCGGTGCGGCCAAGGGCGCGTGTGTTCCGCCGGGTGCTGTCCTCCAGCTCCTCCAGCCTCTCGTCCAGCGCCCGGGCCCTCTGCTCGGCCTCGTTCACCCGGGCTGTGGCGCCAGCGTGCGCCTCACGTGACTCCGTCTTCAGAGATGCCAGGTCGGAGGTCACCGAGGCCAGGCCCGTCTGCCACGTCTCAGTCACGTTCAGGAAGCGGGCGTTGACTGTCTGGAGATCGCGAGAGGCGGAGTTCTCGTCATCCTGCATCGCCAGGACGACGGCATGGAGCGAGGACAGGTCACGTTCGAGGCGCTTCGCCAGGGAGAAGGTGGAGAGAGCCCCCTGCAGGTCGTCCTCGGAGGCGGCGAGCTGCAGCCACAACACAAAACAGGGAGGGCTGTTTCTGGGGAGGGCTCTGGGATCCTCAGTATTCTCAGTACAAATCCATGCAATTACATGCACACATTCAGTCAAAAGATGCGTATAGCAATTCTAAGGAAGACAATGTGATTTGATCGCAGAATTCAATTCAACTGGATAGGCTATACAATCCAAGACGCAAGAATAACTGCTGTACATGAATAATGCAGACATGTCTGCAGGGGTTAATAATAAGGGGGAGGGGCCTACATTATGTGACAAGCAAGACAATGACAGTATCAATACACACAATAACATAAACACACATAACAATGCATAGAAGTCTCGGCATAATGTTTTTGTGTCTTGTTCTTCACCAGAGAGAGATGGATAGACAGTTCCAATAGAAACAAAACATACCTTCTTGGACACCTTGATGACTTCCTCCTCCATTTCAAGGAGACTTGCAGTCTTCCCAGACAGTAGTTTGTACTTTTCTTCCACGTCGAAGAATCTTGCATTCTGCTGCAATACCACCCTGTAATGTAAGGGGCGACAATAGCGTCAAAACTCAAACATAAAATTATTAATTTCCTCTTGTTTGGCCGAGATGAAAGTAAATAGGAATTATCCATAAACACACGGGCCTTTATAAATAAAGCTTATGCCCTATGCAAATGTATAGGCTTACTTTTACTTACCATATAAGCACTATGCAAACTATCAGTGACAATAGACAAGTTATCGTTTTCACATCCAGGGAGAACGGCGAGGAGATTTTAGTTTCAGCCAAGCTATTTCCTTCGGTAGCTTTAGCTTTTTTTGCTTCATCTTCGGAAGTGTACTTTGACGTTTCTACCGGTTCGTCATTTTGTTTCTGAGCCGTGGTCTTCTTCCTTTGCTTCACTTCATTACTTGGCATTTTTGTAGCCTGCAGCAACGTTTCGGCTTGCAAGCTTCCTTTTGCCTACTAGGCCTACTTGAAAAGGAATTGATTCAAAGTAGCGGCTGCGAATGCAAGCGACAATGGCCCACAGCTCTAGAAGTTTCGTAGCAGACTAGCGCAAGAAACTCCATCCAAAATCAAGTTAAATGCATTAGTTAAAATGTGAATATAATTAAGAATATTTAGGTATTTCAGATAATCAAATAAACCTTAAATAAAAGTATTCTACTTGCCAACTCATAGAAACAAGTCTACATATCCCGTAAAAAAAATCGACCACTTTATAGCTCATTGGAATTTGTAAAAAGAACAAAATGCGTCAGCCAGCCACGTAGACGGCTGACGCCTGAAAATATTACAACGGTGCCGCCCGTTTTATGATGAGTAGGCCTAGACCCTCTGATTTCAACGTTCCCCAATAGACCGTTTGAGGAAACATGAAAAACGGTGATATTTCAAGTTTGGAAAGGCTAATTAGTATTAATAAGAATAAATGAGGATGACACAGAAAAATCTCAAATAGAGTAGAACACAGTTATGAGCGCTCTTCCTTCATGCAAAGGAACAAAAAAATCTGTGGAGAAAAAAGTACTAAATTGTCATACTTGAGTAAAAGTAAAGATATCATAATAGAAAATGACAAGTAAAAGTGAGTCACCCATTAAAATACGACTTGAGTAAAATTCTAAAGGTATTTGGTTTTAAATATACGTAAGTATCGAAAGTAAATGTACTTGCTAAAATGTTAAAAGTAAAAGTATAAATAATTCTTATTCCTTATGTCAAGCCAACCAGAAGGCATAATTCTCGTGTTTTTATTTATTTATGGGTAGCCAGGGGCACACTCCAACACTCAGACATTTAAAAAATAAAGCATTTGTGTTTAGTGAGTCCGTCAGATCAGAGGCAATCAAATCAAATCAAATCCAATTTATTTATATAGCCCTTCGTACATCAGCTGATATCTCAAAGTGCTGTACAGAAACCCAGCCTAAAACCCCAAACAGCAAGCAATGCAGGTGTAGAAGCACGGTGGTTAGGAAAAACTCCCTAGAAAGGCCAAAACCTAGGAAGAAACCTAGAGAGGAACCAGGCTATGTGGGGTGGCCAGTCCTCTTCTAGCTGTGCCGGGTGGAGATTATAACAGAACATGGCCAAGATGTTCAAATGTTCATAAATGACCAGCATGGTCAAATAATAGTAAGGCAGAACAGTTGAAACTGGAGCAGCAGCATGGCCAGGTGGACTGGGGACAGCAAGGAGTCATCATGTCAGGTAGTCCTGGGGCATGGTCCTAGGGCTCAGGTCAGTTGAAACTGGAGCAGCAGCATGGCCAGGTGGACTGGGGACAGCAAGGAGTCATCATGTCAGGTAGTCCTGGGGCATGGTCCTAGGGCTCAGGTCCTCCGAGAGAGAGAAAGAAAGAAGGAGAGAATTAGAGAACGCACACTTAGATTCACACAGGACACCGAATAGGACAGGAGAAGTACTCCAGATATAACAAACTGACCCTAGCCCCCCGGCGCAAACTACTGCAGCATAAATACTGGAGGCGGAGACAGGAGGGGTCAGGAGACACTGTGGCCCCATCCGAGGACACCCCCGGACAGGGCCAAACAGGAAGGATATAACCCCACCCACTTTGCCAAAGCACAGCCCCCACACCACTAGAGGGATATCTTCAACCACCAACTTACCATCCTGAGACAAGGCTGAGTATAGCCCACAAAGATCTCCGCCACGGCACAACCCAAGGGGGGGGCGCCAACCCAGACAGGATGACCACAACAGTGAATCAACCCACTCAGGTGACGCACCCCCTCCAGGGACGGCATGAGAGAGCCCCAGTAAGCCAGTGACTCAGCCCCAGTAATAGGGTTAGAGGCAGAGAATCCCAGTAGAAAGAGGGGAACCGGCCAGGCAGAGACAGTAAGGGCGGTTCGTTGCTCCAGAGCCTTTCCGTTCACCTTCCCACTCCTGGGCCAGACTACACTCAATCATATGACCCACTGAAGAGATGAGTCTTCAGTAAAGACTTAAAGGTTGAGACCGAGTTTGCGTCTCTGACATGGGTAGGCAGACCGTTCCATAAAAATGGAGCTCTATAGGAGAAAGCCCTGCCTCCAGCTGTTTGCTTAGAAATTCTAGGGACAATTAGGAGGCCTGCGTCTTGTGACCGTAGCGTACGTGTAGGTATGTACGGCAGGACCAAATCAGAGAGATAGGTAGGAGCAAGCCCATGTAATGCTTTGTAGGTTAGCAGTAAAACCTTGAAATCAGCCCTTGCTTTGACAGGAAGCCAGTGTAGAGAGGCTAGCACTGGAGTAATATGATCAAATTTTTTGGTTCTAGTCAGGATTCTAGCAGCCGTATTTAGCACTAACTGAAGTTTATTTAGTGCTTTATCCGGGTAGCCGGAAAGTAGAGCATTGCAGTAGTCTAACCTAGAAGTGACAAAAGCATGGATTAATTTTTCTGCATCATTTTTGGACAGAAAGTTTCTGATTTTTGCAATATTACGTAGATGGAAAAAAGCTGTCCTCGAAATGGTCTTGATATGTTCTTCAAAAGAGAGATCAGGGTCCAGAGTAACGCCGAGGTCCTTCACAGTTTTATTTGAGACGACTGTACAACCATTAAGATTAATTGTCAGATTCAACAGAAGATCTCTTTGTTTCTTGGGACCTAGAACAAGCATCTCTGTTTTGTCCGAGTTTAATAGTAGAAAGTTTGCAGCCATCCACTTCCTTATGTCTGAAACACATGCTTCTAGCGAGGGCAATTTTGGGGCTTCACCATGTTTCATTGAAATGTACAGCTGTGTGTCATCCGCATAGCAGTGAAAGTTAACATTGTGTTTTCGAATAACATCCCCAAGAGGTAAAATGTATAGTGAAAACAATAGTGGTCCTAAAACAGAACCTTGAGGAACACCGAAATTTACAGTTGATTTGTCAGAGGACAACCCATTCACAGAGACAAACTGATATCTTTCCGACAGATAAGATCTAAACCAGGCCAGAACATGTCCGTGTAGACCAATTTGGGTTTCCAATCTCTCCAAAAGAATGTGGTGATCGATGGTATCAAAAGCAGCACTAAGGTCTAGGAGCACGAGGACAGATGCAGAGCCTCGGTCCGATGCCATTAAAATGTAATTTACCACCTTCACAAGTGCCGTCTCAGTGCTATGATGGGGTCTAAAACCAGACTGAAGCATTTCGTATACATTGTTTGTCTTCAGGAAGGCAGTGAGTTGCTGCGCAACAGCCTTTTCTAAAGTTTTTGAGAGGAATGGAAGATTCGATATAGGCCGATAGTTTTTTATATTTTCTGGGTCAAGGTTTGGCTTTTTCAAGAGAGGCTTTATTACTGCCACTTTTAGTGAGTTTGGTACACATCCAGAGGATAGAGAGCCGTTTATTATGTTCAACATAGGAGGGCCAAGCACAGGAAGCAGCTCTTTCAGTAGTTTAGTTGGAATAGGGTCCAGTATGCAGCTTGAAGGTTTAGAGGCCATGATTATTTTCATCATTGTGTCAAGAGATATAGTACTAAAACACTTGAGCGTCTCTCTTGATCCTAGGTCCTGGCAGAGTTGTGCAGACTCAGGACAACTGAGGTTTGGAGGAATACGCAGGTTTAAAGAGGAGTCCGTAATTTGCTTTCTAATAATCATAATATTTTCCTCAAAGAAGTTCATGAATTTATCACTGCTAAAGTGAAAGTCATCCTCTCTTGGGGAATGCTGCTTTTTAGTTAGCTTTGCGACAGTATCAAAAAGGAATTTCGGATTGTTCTTATTTTCCTCAATTAAGATAGAGAAAATATGATGATCGAGCAGCAGTAAGGGCTCTTCGGTACTGCACGGTACCGTCTTTCCAAGCTAGTCAGAAGACTTCCAGTTTGGTGTGGCGCCATTTCCGTTCCAATTTTCTGGAAGCTTGCTTCAGAGCTCGGGTATTTTCTGTGTACCAGGGAGCTAGTTTCTTATGAGAAATGTTTTTAGTTTTTAGGGGTGCAACTGCATCTAGGGTATTGCGCAGGGTTAAATCGAGATCCTCAGTTAGGTGGTTAACTGATTTTTGTCCTCTGGCGTCCTTGGGTAGGCAGAGGGAGTCTGGAAGGGCATCAAGGAATCTTTGTGTTGTCTGTGAATTTATGGCACGACTTTTGATGGTCCTTGGTTGGGGTCTGAGCAGATTATTTGTTGCAATTGCAAACGTAATAAAATGGTGGTCCGATAGTCCAGGATTATGAGGAAAAACATTAAGATCCACAACATTTATTCCATGGGACAAAACTAGGTCCAGCGTATGACTGTGACAGTGAGTGGGTCCAGAGACATGTTGGACAAAACCCACTGAGTCGATGATGGCTCCGAAAGCCTTTTGGAGTGGGTCTGTGGACTTTTCCATGTGAATATTAAAGTCACCAAAGATTAGAATATTATCTGCTATGACTACAAGGTCCGATAGGAATTCAGGGAACTCAGTGAGAAACGCTGTATATGGCCCAGGAGGCCTGTAAACAGTAGCTATAAAAAGTGATTGAGTGGGCTGCATAGATCTCATGACTAGAAGCTCAAAAAGACGAAAACGTCTTTTTTTGTGTAAATTGAACTTTGCTATCGTAAATGTTAGCAACACCTCCGCCTTTGCGGGATGCACAGGGGATATGGTCACTAGTGTAGCCAGGAGGTGAGGCCTCATTTAAAACAGTAAATTCATCAGGCTTAAGCCATGTTTCAGTCAGGCCAATCACATCAAGATTATGATCAGTGATTAGTTAATTGACTATAATTGCCTTTGAAGTAAGGGATCTAACATTAAGTAACCCTATTTTGAGATGTGAGGTATCATGATCTCTTTCAGTAATGACAGGAATGGAGGTGGTCTTTATCCTAGTGAGATTGCTAAGGCGAACACCGCCATGTTTAGTTTTGCCCAACCTAGGTCGAGGCACAGACACGGTCTCAATGGTGATAGCTGAGCTGACTACACTGACTGTGCTAGTGGCAGACTCCACTATGCTGGCAGGCTGGCTAACAGCCAGCTGCCTGGCCTGCACCCTATTTCATTGTGGAGCTAGAGGAGTTAGAGCCCTGTCTATGTTGGTAGATAAGATGAGTGCACCCCTCCAGCTAGGATGGAGTCCGTCACTCCTCAACAGGTCAGGCTTGGTCCTGTTTGTGGGCGAGTCCCAGAAAGAGGGCCAGTTATCTACAAATTCTATCTTTTGGGAGGGGCAGAAAACAGTTTTCAACCAGCGATTGAGTTGTGAGACTGCTGTAGAGCTCATCACTCCCCCTAACTGGGAGGGGGCCAGAGACAATTACTCGATGCCGACACATCTTTCTAGCTGATATGCACACAGAAGCTATGGTGATCTCTGACTGTTTCATCCTAACATTGTTGGTGCCGACGTGGATAACAATATCTCTATACTCTCTACACTCGCCAGTTTTAGCTTTAGCCAGCACCATCTTCAGATTAGCCTTGACGTCGGTAGCCCTGCCCCCTGGTAAACAGTGTATGATCGCTGGATGATTTGTTTCAAGTCTAATACTGCGGGTAATGGAGTCGCCAATGACTAGAGTTTTCAATTTGTCAGAGCTAATGGTGGGAAGCTTCGGCGTCTCAGACCCCGTAACGGGAGGAGTAGAGGCCAGAGAAGACTCGGCCTGACTCCGACCGGCTGCTTAATGGGGAAAACCGGTTGAAAGTTTCTGTCGGCTGAATGAGCGACACCGGTTGAGCTTTCCTACAGCATTTCCTTCCAGAAACCGTGAGAAAGTTGTCCGGCTGCGGGGACTGTGCCAGGGGATTTATACTACTATCTGTACTTACTGGTGGCACAGACGCTGTTTCATCCTTTCCTACACTGAAATTACCCTTGCCTAACGATTGCGTCTGAAGCTGGGCTTGTAGCACAGCTATCCTCGCCGTAAGGCGAGTACAGCGACTACAATTATAAGGCATCATGTTAATGTTACTACTTAGCTTCGGCTGTTGGAGGTCCTGACGAATCGTGTCCAGATAAAGCGTCCGGAGTGAAAAAGTTAAGGAAAAAATAAATAAATATATGAACGGTAATTTACAAAGGGGTTGAATACTTATTCACTCGACTTTTCAGCTTTTTAAAAAGCGAAAACCGTAAAGTTGTCAGGTAGCAAAATAGGTTGGCAACAAAACGCACAGCAACTCGAAAACAAGCCTGCAAGTTGTGACCGGCAATAGGGATGACCAGGGATGTTACCTTGATAAGTGTGTGAATTGGACCATTTTCCTGTGCTGCTAAGCATTGAAAATGTAATGACCACTTTTGGGTGTCAGGGAAAATGTATGGAGTAAAAAGTACACCGTTTTCTTTAGGAATGTAGTGAAGTAAAAGTGGTCAAAAATATAAATAGTAAAGTAAAGTACAGATATTCAAAAAAACAACTTAAGGAGTACTTTAAAGTATTTTTACCTAAGTACTTTACACCACTGCAAAAAATACACACAAAAAGGGAGGTAGCCTAACATTTTGTTTATTTTGCATTGAGCAAATTACATTTCACCAATTTACATACAGTGAATTCAGAAAGTATTCACACCCATGACTTTCTCCACATTTTGTTGTGTTACAGCCTGAGTTTAAAATTGATTGAACTAATATTTTTGTCACTGGCCTACACACAATACCCCATCATGTCAAATTGGAATTACGTTTTTCGAAATGTTTAAAATTAATAAAAAATGAAAAGCTGAAAAGTCGAGTGAATAAGTATTCAACCCCTTTGTTTTGGCAGAGTAAACATTTGCTTAACAAGTCACATAATAAGTTGCATTGACTCCCTCTGTGTGCAATAATAGTGTTTAATATTATTTTTGAATGACAACCTCATCTCTGTACCCCACACATACAGTTATCTGTAAGGTCCCTCAGTTGAGCAGTGAATGTCAAACACTTGATTCAACCAAAGACCAGGGAGGTTTTCCAATGGCCCGCAAAGAAGGGCACCTATTGGTGGATGGGTAAACATTTTAAAAAAGCAGACATTGAATATCCCTTTGATCATGGCCGTCATTGTAAATAAGAATTTGTTCTTCACTGACTTGCCTAGTTAAATAAAGGTTAAAAAAGTTTTACAAATGTTAGATTTTTGTTTAGTATTTTGTTTAGATCGTTGACATGTAAATACATTTTTAAAAATGTGGAAAAAGTCAAGGGGTACGAATACTTTCTGAAGGCACTGTAGTTTTAAAGTGACCAATATCAAGAATTGATTATCAATAGCATTTGTATATTTTCCGTACAATAATCCTGAATGGTGCAACAAAGAAATAGTCTACCCTTATGCAAGGTAATGTGGGAATTTTACACATAGCTAAAGACCATGCAGGGGCGTTCTTAATGATGTGGAGGCCCCAGGCAGACACCAGACTGAGGTCCCCTCCCCATGTCTATTTAACACAATCATGCTGAAAGAAGAGCTGTTCGGAGCTGGCTCAATATTGACCAATACCAATATTTTTTTGGTAATTGTATGGCCTTTTTAGCATTCTAGTCATTTTCATGAAACGTTGCAGTTTTAGAGCTTATTTACTGCGGCAGGGTAGCCTTGTGGTTAGAGCGTTGGACTAGTAACCGGAAGGTTGCAAATTCAAACCCCCGAGCTGACAAGGTACAAATCTGTCGTTCTGCCCCTGAACAGGCAGTTAACCCACTGTTCCTAGGCCGTCATTGAAAATAAGAATTTGTTCTTAACTGACTTGCCTAGTTAAATAAAGGTAAATTAAATTAACTGCAATTCCAAACATTTCCTAATAGGACGGATATAACTATTTGCATTTTAAGTTAATTTCTGCAATTCTACAAATGTTGCTAGGGGATGGAGAGACAACGTTGCAGTTTCAAAGCTAATTTCCTGCAATTCTAAACATTTTGCCATGACTTATGACATGCTCATACGACATCTGGTAAGAGTGACCAACAAAATCAATGGGGGCACCCTGGTGGTCAGGGACCCTGAGCACGTGATCCGTGTGCTCGGTCAGAAATTCGGCCATGATTAGGTTAATTAAGATAGCTGGCTAGAATAATTTACCCAGTGATTCTCAGGCTGTTTAGGCAGGCAGACCAATTCTTAATTTTTTCCACTAATTGGTCTTTTGACCAATCACATCAGATATTTTTCAGCTGAAGTAGTTTAAAGATCAGAATTGGGCAAAATATCAGAATTGGGCTGCCTGTGTAAATCCAGACACGACTGACAAAACTGATGATGCACTGCCACATTTTGAAATGGCACCTTGTGTATTCTACTATTCTAACTCATAACAGTAAACTGAGACCCGACTGAGTAACTAAACTCTATATTTCTTGGGTGGGGGAGCTCCCTAACGGATGCAAGGCCATAAGCGGCCGCTTATGTTGCTTATTGGTAGGGCCGGTCCTATAGTAGAACAGAGAAAAATGCAACCAAGTTCATATGTTCATAAGGCTAAGAAAATGTAAAATTACTTGCATCTTAAGGTGAGTGAAATGCATCAGAAAGGTATTGGAAAGTTCGGTAGAACATCAGGGAAGATAATCAGGAAATAATTGTGTGTAGAATAAAATATCTGCATTGTTTTCAATTGCGGGTTTGTCACTGTACCTTCTAACGTGTCCTGCGCAGCTTGCGAGCGTTGTAGAGCGAAACAGAAGACAGGTACACGTTCCTGCGAGTCTTGGCTTTCAGGCACGTGGTGTAATAATAGCTTATAGCCCCAACTGTTCAAAAGCTAGAGCCAAATTCGCAGGATAAAAAATGAAAACGCTCAGTTTGTCACTACCGCTAAATTGCGCACATCGGAGGTTTTTCACGAGCAGAAAGGCAAGATAACATAAATTGTTTTATTAAACATAATCATGACAAGTTTACAAGGCCCAGGCAACTGCCTGAGTTGCCTAATGGTAAGTCTGCCACTGAGGACATGCAAGTGCAGTATAATTTTTATTCTGAAGCAAAGTTCTTATACACAGCAGCTAACAATGATACACACCTTGATTACACAAATTGAATGGATCTCTAAAGAGCTCATGTCCATAGATGTATTTGTTGGTAAACAGTCATTTGGAAACTAATGCAATGCTTCAGGTACTGTTCTATAGATGTACATTCAAGTAACAAAAAAAAAAATGTACTTGCAGGTTCTAATACAAATAAACAAAAACTAGATCTTCCCATAATTGACATTTTTAGGGCATGTGCACATGTATCCTAATTCTTTGGATTACAGTCGAAAGAGAATGAACAAACGCTGTGGTTGGTCACTGAATTACACACTATACAAAATCCAGATTCAAATGGGTAACGTTGCATCTTAAATATATTTCACTTCAGTGTTAAATCTCAACTCAAGAGTTCAAATTAGTAAGGATCAAAATGAGAAAAATATGCATTAAAATGAGAGTTCGGTAGGTGATACGAGGTAGCCAGAAATACTTCTGGCAACGTCCAGTTAAAGACTTCTAGCCAATCCCCTCAAAATAACAAAACCACACTACACATAAACACCCAAAATATAACCCACATATACCCAGAGTGTGAAAATATACTCTAAACACCCTAAATAGTCTCTGCAAGGTACACAGTTCACAGAGGTAATTTACAATGAATATGCTCAGCAAAGGGTTAGAGTTTACCCTTCACTAAACACGTAGTACAACTGTTGTTGAAATGAGTCAGGCTCTAGGGAGGGCAGCCAATGGGTCCTTGATCACAGAGGGCCACGTCCCATTTCTTTTGCATGAGTTCCTTTCCTTATCTCTTATCCTTCATAGCCACAGAACAGTAAAATAACTGGATGGGTGTCCTGTGTTCCTCTCACAAACTAATGTGGTCAGAAAATATAAATCGGTTATTTGCCTGCGTTTAGACAGACAGCCCAATTCTGATTTTTTCTTTACACAGATCTTTTCACACCAGATCTTTTTAAAAAGCTGACTTGATTGGTCAAAATACCTATTAGTGAGAAGAAAAAGATCAGAATTGTGCTGCCTGACTAAACTCAGCCTTTGGGAGTACTGGGACAGAACATTAAGATACTACTCCCTTCATTCATCTGAACTGATAGTCAATAGTAATATGGAGAATATGTTTGGCTGCTGAGAGGCAGACCAGGTCATGTTACACTGTACAGGACTGTATCCGACCAGTGTGTCTATACACACATATATATTACACAAAGAAATCAGGTTGAGTATTTGGTCCTTCAGTCAAGTGACATACATAACATAAGTACACTTCCATGACTAAGGGCACTTTCAAACCAATGCAAACAATGCTTCAAAAGCACAGCAAACACCTTTTTTTTCAGAGAGCAGTGTACAGGTGGATAGAAGTGAATGAAATGGAAGATCTACACTGTCCAACAGATGAGAGATGGGGATATTGTGTTGCAGCCTATCCTGACTAGAGGTCTGTCAACCAATGTAAAGCAATGTTTCTCCCACCTCGAATGTTCTCCACACCTCCAAACACACATTCAGTGAATCGGCACACGCACAACGCGTTGCAGGCATTTTGGTTTGAAGGCACCCTAAAATTTAAGACATGTATCCTACATGGCAACATCTCTCTGCATTTGGCAGGTAATTAAAACAATGCCCATCAGATTAATTAATTAAATTATTTACATAACGCATGTAGAAAAATACATGTCTTCATTGCAAATAGCTACATAAAAACCAAGGTGACATGATTCAATAACAATTGCACAGGGGAAAAGGAACCCAAAACCTAAGTCACCCTCAATTAGAACCATAATGGATGATAACAAAATGTTATTTTGAATACCATTGATGTAAATATCAAAACTAAAGGCCTGGACAGATTAAATAATAAGCTGCGTAAATAAGTGTTCTTCATACATCTACCTCATAGAGGATGTTGTTTTGACATAACTCCAATGTAGATAATTCATACTTTATTCAAATAGCTGCTATGTACACACACAGCTATAGCCTATGTTCTGGCCTACACAATGTCGCTAATTCGCTCTCTCCGTCCATATCTCTCCCTCTCCTGCACGGCTGAACTTGTCCATCGCACGTAAGGATGTTTACCGACTCCAATACCCAGGGGACCTAACAGGTTGTGTGTGTGTGTGTGTGTGTGTGTATAACACAGGTGGACTCACGCACTGTAGTGGTCCTGAAACAAATGAGATACACAACAACGTAAGAACCTACTGCTTACACCATACCAGTTGTCTGAGTGTTGACGCTGCATAATTAGGTAACCTTAAAGTTACCCTTATACACAATGTACTTTGGTAACTAGTATGTTGTATCTAGCATGCCTTTGACAAAATAGTCACTGATATTGTTACTGTGCACTTACATAGTAATTAAATCAAGAAAATGGATTTACAATTGGAATAATGATGATATAAAGAAGGACAAGTTCTTACTGTGTTGAAATTGCCTTATGGCGTACAGCCCCCATAACACTTCATTCAGTATGTGGCCTATGTGGGAGTCAATCTGCTGCTAGCACCAAGCTCCAACCAACAGGGCCATCTGAACCACAAACCTGAAGGGACGTGACTACTCCGCTGGCCATGACGGACAGCCTCCCGGCCGCAGAGCGGACCCCCAGCTTCAGCTGGGACATGTCTGGAGCACTGGGCAGCATGTTGGTCAGACGATATGAGCTGGCTGCATGGGGACCGGAGAGAGAGAGAGAGATGGTTAGTAACATCAGTGGTGGCAGTTGCTTTAGAATGATCCTTCTTCTGATGTTTAAATTGTGGAGGCGTACACATGCAGTGCCTGGATTAATAAAGCCTCACTGACTAGGAGTGCTGATCTAGGATCAGATCCCCCGTCTAATTCAATATGATCTGAAAGGAAAAACTGATCCTACTCAGATGTTTGTGAGTATGGGCCCTGGTGTTCACTTGATTTAGTGATATAAAATGGTTAAATTGTATAATTGAAAGTGTGATATGCAGTGCACTCAAAGTATTCAGACACCTTGACATTTTCCACTTTGTTACATTACAGCGTTATTCTAAAAAAATGTTTTTTTTTTATCAATCTACAGGTTTTTCGAAATGTTTGCAAATCTATTAAAATAACAAATACCCGATTTAAATAACTATTCAGACTATGGAGACATGAAATTGAGCTCAGGTGCATCCTGTTTTCAATGACCATCCTTGAGATGTTTCTTGGAGTCAATTCTATTGATTGGCCATGATTTGGAAAGGCACACCTGTCTACAGTCATGGCCAAAAATATTGGCACCCTTGCACTTTTTTCCAAGTAACTCAAGAAATTGAACAAAGTATTTGGTCTCCACAATTCTCTATTTCACTGTTAATATTACAGCACATTTGTTTTTGATTCAGAACTTAATATCCATTTAAATGTAAGAAATTACATTGACAAAATGATTGACACCCTAGACTTAATATTTGGTAGCACAGCCTTTGGTCAAAATAACTGCCTTCTCCTAACTGCTGTTTTCAGATCTCTCCACAAGTTAATGGGATTTAGATCTGGACTCATTGCCAATGAATCCACATAAAACGGTCAGAGTAGAGGACCTTGTGCATTTCAGGTAAAATAACTAAATGTTTATATCGCCAGGACAAATTAGATCTCAACAGAAAGCTAGCTAAATAGGACAAATTAGCTAGCAAGTGCAAGCTAACTACCCATAAATGTTTAATGCTTTTTGACCTGTCCCCAAATGAATATAATTGGTTCAGTTTGTTTGATATTTTAACCTATGTGTCGTGACCGCGTTTGGTGTGGGGGCTACAAAATACATTTATGCACGATGGCGTACAGTCGCAGCCGGTTTGGGTTCCGTGTTAGGTTGGAGTCATTAAAACTTGTTTTTCAACCACTCCACAAATTTCTTGTTAAAAAACTACAGTTTTGTCAAGTTGGTTAGGATATCTACTTTGTGCATGACACAAGTAATTATTCCAACAATTTTTTACAGACTGATTATTTAACTTATAACCCATTGCATCTCAATTCCAGTGGGTCAGAAGTTTACATACACTAAGTCGACTGCCTTTAAACAGTTTGGAAAATTCCAGAAAATGATTTCATGGCTTTAGAAGCTTCTGATAGGCTAATTTACATAATTTGAGTCAATTGAATGTGTATCTGTGGATTATTTCAAGGCCTACCTTCAAACTCAGTGCCTCTTTGATTGACATCATGGGAAAATCAAAAGAAATCCGCCAAGACCTTAGAAAAAAATGGTAGACCTCCACAAGTCTGGTTCATCCTTGGGAGCAATTTCCAAACACCTGAAGGTACCCCGTTCATCTGTACAAATATTAGTATGCAAGTATTAACACCATGGGACCACGCAGCAGTGTTCGCTCAGGAAGGAGACACGTTCTGTCTCGTAGAGATGAACGTACTTTGGTGCGAAAAGTACAAAACAATCCCAGAACAGCAGCAAAGGACCGTGTGAAGATGCTGGAGGAAACAGGTACAAAAGTCCTATATCGACATAACCTGAAAGGCCGCTCAGCAAGGAAGCCACTACTCCAAAACCGCCATAAAAAAGCCAGACTATGGTTTAGAACGGCACATGGAGACAAAGATCGTACTTTTTGGAGAAATGTCCTCTGGTCTGATGAAATAAAAATATAACCGTTTGGCCATAATGACCGTTGTTATGTTTGGAGGAAAAAAGGGGATGCTTGCAAGCCGAAGAACACCATCCCATCCGTGAAGCACGGGGGTGGCAGCATCATGTTGTGGGGGGTGCTTCGCTGCAGGAGGGACTAGTGCACTTCACAAAATAGATGGCATCATGAAGATGGAAAATTGTGGATATATTGAAGCAACATCTCAAGACATCAGTCAGGAAGTTAAAGTTTCGTCACAAATGGGTCTTCCAAATGGATTATGACCCCAAGCAAACATCTAAAGTTGTGGCAAAATGGCTTAAAAACAACAAAGTCAAGGTATTAGAGTGGCCATCACAAAGCCCTGACCTCAATCAAATAGAGACACTAGTCTCAATGTCAACAGTGACGAGGTGACTCCGGGATGCTGGCCTTCTAGGTAGAGTTGCAAAGAAAAAGCTCTCTCAGACTGGCCAATAAAAAGGGCACAAAAACAGACACTGGACAGAGGAGCTCTGCCAAGAAGGCCAGCATCCCAGAGTCGCCTCTTCACTTCGTTGACCTTGAGACTGTTTTGCGGGTACTATTTAATCAAGCTGCCAATTGAGGACTTGGTTTTTGCTCTGACATGCACTGTCAACTGTGGGACCTTACACACAGATATCTTTCTATATCCATACACACGTATGTAAGGTCCCACAGATGACAGTGCATGTCAGAGCAAAAACCAAGTCATGAGGTCGAAGGATTTGCCGTAAAGCTCCAAGACAGGATTGTGTTGAGGTACAGATCTGGGAAAGGGTCCACAAACATTTCTGCAGCATTGAAGGTCCGAGAACACAGTGGCCTCCATCATTCTTAAAAATTGAAGAAATTTAGAACCACCTAGACTCTTCCGATGTTCACTCTAACAGAGTTCCTCTGTGGAGATGGGAGAATCTTCCAGAAGGACAACCATCTCTGCAGCACTCCACCAATCAGGCCTTTATGGTAGAGTGGCCAGACGGAAGCCACCACTCAGTAAAAAAAAGGTACATGACAGCTCGCTTAGAGTTTGACAACAGGCATATACTCTCAGACAATGAGAAACAAGATTCTCTGGTCTGATGAAACCAATATTGAACTCTTTGGCCTGAATGCCAATCGTCACATCTGGAAGAAACCTGGCACCATCCCTACAGTGAAGCATGATGGTTGCAGCATCGTGATGTTTTTCAGCAGCAGGGCCTGGGAGACTAGTCAGGATGAGGCAAAGATGAATGGCGCAAAGTACAGATGAAAACCTGCTACAGAGTGCTCAGGATCTCAGACTGGGGTAAAGGTTCACCTTCCAACAGCACAACGACCCTAAGCACACATCCAAGACAACACAGGAGTGGCTTTGGGACAAGTCTCTGAACGTCCTTGAGTGGCCCAGCCAGAGCCCAGACTTGAACCCAATCTAACATCTCTGGAGACACTTGAAAAAGCTGTGCAGTGACGCTCCTCATCCAACCTGACAGAGCTTGAGGATCTGCAAAGAAGAATGGGGAAAACTCCCCAAATACAGGTCTGCCAAGCTTGTAGTGTCATACCCAAGAAGACTTGAGGCTGTCATCACTGCCAAAGGTGCTTCACCAAAGTACTGAATACTTATGTAAATGTGATGTCAATTTTTAGATTAATACAATTTACAAACATTTCTAAAAACCTGTTTTTGCTTTGTCATTATGGGGTATTGTGCGTAGATTGACAAGGGGAAAAAAACTATTGAATCCATTTTAGAATAAGGCTGTAACGTAACAAAATGTGGAAAAAGACAAGGGGTCTGAATACTTTCCCAAATGCGCTGTATGAAATGGTTAAGTATACACTAGTTGGCTTCCCTACCCATCTGTTTCTTTGGGTCATCAAACAGGTCAGCTGAGCTGATGGAGTTGCTTCCAGAGAACCTCTCCAGGCGAGTCTTCGCCTCATACTGCATGGAAACAACCATATTAATACTTAATACTTCAAATGACATACTTGATACTAAACAATGAGCATATTACACATGTGGGTATTACTGTAATAGGGATTTTCAGGTGGATAAAAAAGACAGCAGTTGTAGATAATAAAAAAGCAATGTTGCAACAGGGAAACACAGTCAGGACAGGAGCAGAGAAAATGTCTAACAGTCTTCTCTGAGAAAGACATGAATTCCACAGCACCAAATTAACTGTATACACCAGCCTGAGAGGCTTGTAGGACATCACAGCCTAGCATAAAACTTTAACCAGAACAGTCAACACTGGCAGACATTTGATACTGGCAGTCAATTAGATCAAAAAGGTAGGAACATCAGTACAACATAATTATAGACCCAAATAATTTGTCATTACGAATCAATTTTTTCATATATTCACTACTGGTCAATAGTTTTAGAACACCTACTCATTCAAGTTTTGTTTTGTTTCTAGTAATTTTCTAGATTGTAGAATAATAGCAAAGACACAAAAACTAAGAAATAACACATACGGAATCATGTAGTAACCAAAAGATAATTTAGATTTGAGATTCTTCAAAGTCGCCACCCTTTGCCTTGACTGCTTTACACACGCTTGGCATTCTCAACCAGTTTCACCTGGAATGCTTTTCCAACAGTCTTGAAGGAGTTCCCACATATGCTGAGCACTTGTTGGCTGCATTTCCTTCACTCTCACTCCAACTCATCCCGAACCATCTCAGTTGGGTTGAGGTTGGGTGATTGTGGAGGCCAAGTAATCTGAGGCAGCACTCCATCACTCTCCTTCTTGGTTAAATAGCCCTTACACAGACTGGAGGTGTGCTGAGTCATTGTCCTTAGAAAAACAAATGACAGTCCCACCAAGCGCAAACCAGATGGGATGGCGTATCGCTGCAGAATGCTGTGGTAGCCATGCTGATTAAGTGTACCTTGAATTCTAAATAAAAATCACAGACCGTGTCACCAGCAAAGCACCCCCACTCTTCACGGTGGGAACCACACATGCGGAGATCATCCGTTCACCTACTTTGCGTCTCACAAAGACACTGCGGTTGGAACAAAACATCTCAAATTTGGACTCAGACTAAAATGACACAATGCCACTTGTCTATTGTCCATTGCTCGTGTTTCTTGGCCCAAGCAAGTCTCGTCTTATTATTGGTGTCCTTTAGTAGTGGTTTCTTTGCAGCAATTTGACCATGAAGGCCTGAACAGTTGACTTTGAGATGTTTGTTACTTGAACTCTGAAGTATTTATTTGGGCTGCAATCTGAGGCTGTTAACTCTTAAACGTATCCTCTGCAGCAGAGTTAACTGGGTATTCCTTTCCTATGGTGGTCCTCATGAGAGCCAGTTTCATCATAACGCTTGATGGTTTTTGAGACTGCAATTGAAGAAACTTTCAAAGTTCTTTCAATTTTCCACATTGACTGACCTTCATTTCTTAAAGTAATATACTGTAGTTTCTCTTCACTCATTTGAGCTGCTGTTCTAATAATATGGACTTAGCCATATTTGTTAAAAGACCATCTTCTGTATACCACCCCTACTTTGTCACAGCACAACTGATTGGCTCAAACGCATTAAGGAAAGAAATTTCACAAATGACATTTTAACAAGGCACACCTGTTAATTTAAATGCATTCCAGGTAACTAACTACCTCATGAAGCTGGTTGAGAGAATGCCAAGCATGTGCAAAGCTGTCATCAAGGCAAAGGGTGGTTACCTTGAAGAACCTCAAATATAAAAATGTTTTTTTTTTTTAAACACTTGTGGTTACTACATGATTCCATGTGTTATTTCATAGTTGAGGTCTTCACCATTATTCTACAATGTAGAAAATGGTAAAAATAAAGAAAAACCCTGGAATGAGTAGATATGTCCAAACTTTTGACTGGAACTGTATGCGTGTGTCCCGTGACAGTGTGCCTACCTCAGAGTCATCCTGCTTGCCAAAGTACATGTCAGAGGAGATGGCCTTGACGTCCCCAAACTTCTTGCGGGCGTCGCCTGAGTCTGAGACAGGGACTGGGTCTGCTTTCCGCCGGGCTGCGGTCCTGTGTGTGAGAGAGGGAGGGTGCATTCAGGGACAAACTTAACTTAACTTTTTTTTAAATTAAAAAGAAAGTGGCTCAGGGGACTTATACGGCCAAAATAAAATGTTACTTTTTCACATGCATCTCTGTATTTTCATCCCTGGAAATCAAATAGTCATATAGTACCTGTCGTCCTGTGAGGAACTATTGGTGCTCAGGTAGAAGTCTGGCTCTGGCTTCCTGCTCTCTTTCCTCCAGCCAGACTCCCCCGTCTCGCTCCAATTGGAGAAGAACTTGTCAGAGGATTCTGTCGGGTCATCAAACTTGGTCATTGAACTGGTCATCGACATCCTGATGGGTTTCATATGGAAAAGAAAGCTCAATTGTTGTTTTTTTACAATATATTGGCATTTCTTTTTACAATTTAATAATCAAAATGTGACAATTAATCCCGTTATTCCTTCCAGCTACACAAAACACCATGCTACATGGGGGGCACATCGTGCAAAACCCTTCCCTCCCCAACCCAGAAACACACCCCTCCCCCGGTATTAGCTTAACTGATTATCAACAAGAAAAAAGAAACAGAATGACCTTCACATTCCATGCTAGAAAATAAATCATCCAACACATTAATGAAGAAAGTAGTAATGAGGCAGCTACGGTGACATCTCTAGAAACTTCTGAAAGTCCCCCAAACATCAGGAAATTCAAAGGATTTATTACATAAATGTTATTTTTTTCTGATGGAATATAGGAAGATGTGGCTGAAAGAACAATCCGCTTGCTTGGTGGAGTGTCACTCTTCCATATAATAGCTGTGCATTTATTGGCTGCAATTGACTGCCAATTTAATGAATCTGGTTTTGCTACAAATATTAACTGGTAGAAGAGAATCATCTCCAAAAAAGTATAAGGGAAGGATCTAGTGGTACCGTCATATTAGTGATCTGTGATAAGATCTGAATGTCTTTCCAATAATTTCTTAGTTCAGGGCAGAACAAAAACATATGCATCAGTGCAACATTTGGAATACTTGGAATTGATCTTCTACAGTCTCTCTGGTGTAAAGTAGACCCTACGTAAAATATTGAATTGCATCAACTTGTGCCTTGTGTTAAATGAAAGATGCTGAGCATCTAAAAATAGCTTTCCCCATTTCTCATCCTCAATGAGACCAATGTCATCATGCCACTTCATGCAAGCTTTCAGAGGTTCATCTTTCCCCAACAGAGCTTGAAGACCAGAGTACATGTAGTAAATTAAACCTTTGACCCCTTTCCTCCCCAGCCACAGTTTATCAGTTATAAGTTTACTCATGGGCTGAATCCTACCTCCCTGCTGAGTGGCAATGTAATGCCTAACCTGTAGGTACTTGAAGAAATGCATTTGAGGTAACTGAAAATGAGATGCCAGTTGTTGAAAGGATAGTAGTTCACCTTCTCCATAGAGATTACCAAATGTTTTCATTCCCTTGTTGAACCAAGAAAATGTAATACCATCTCTCAGGGCTTTGGGTAAGAGGGTAAGTCCTGCTACTCATGCCAGGAATATAGTATATGCATATGATTAGTATGTGGATAGAAAACACTGAAGTCTCTAAAACTGGTTAAATCATGTCTGTGGCTATAACAGAACGTGTTTAGGAATATCCATCCGCCAGTCTCTGTATTGTCTATGGGAAAATAGAGTCCCGTTTACAATGCCTACAGCTTCCACACGATGTCGCCAGTACTGGCAATTCAGTTCTGGTTTATCCTTGGTGGGATGACGAATAGGCACTTCCTGTCTTGGGGTACACCGAAGGAAGTTATGAAAGGGAGAATATGGACGATGATTTCAAGACCTGCTGCTATCGAATACAGATCGCCCCGTGATCAATTTGATCGATTATTAACGTTTATTAATACCTAAAGTTGGTTTACAAAAGTAGTTTGAAGTGTTTTGTCAAAGTTTATAGGCAACTTTTTTAATTTAAAAAAATGACGTTGCGTTTTGAAAAGGTGTTTTTTCCTGGATCAGACGGGCTTTATAAATGGACATTTTGGGTATACATGGACGGAATTAATCGAGAAAAAAAAGACCCAATTGTGATGTTTATGGGACATATAGGAGTGCCAACAAAGAAGCTCGTCAAAGGTAATAAATGTTTTATAATTTATTTCTGTGTTTTGTGTAGCGCCAGCTACGCTAATTATTTCTGTTTACGTCCCCTTTGGGTATTTCGGGGGTTGCATGCTATCAGATAATAGCTTCTCATGCTTTCGCCGAAAAGCATTTTACAAATCTGACATGTTGGCTAGATTCACAACGAGTGTAGCTTTAATTGAGTACCCTGCATGTGTGTTTTAATGAAAGTTTGAGTTGTATTGAGTACTATTAGTTGGCGCTCTGAAATTTCCGCTGATTTTGGTCCCTGTACAGGGACAGCAGCCGTAAAAGGTTTTAACTGACATGCCCAGTAATACAACTGGACATCAGGTAGAGTTAGTCCTTCTGAGTATGGTTTGCATAAAGTTGACATCTAATGATGTCGCCACTACAGATTCTTGGCCATTCTCTACATAATGTATAATACTAAATAATCTTCTGATATCAGGACATGAGCGGTTTCTTACAAAGCCTATTTGGTCCATATCAACCAAGTCCGGAAGTACCTTATCCAGTCTAAGAGCTTTGAGTTTCGCAATAATCTTATATGAAGTGTTCAATAGAGCTATTGGTCTATTCGACACACAAAGCAGAGGATCTTTCCCAGGTTAAGAAAACTGTGACCAGGGCCTGTTCAAGTGTGCCTGGGAGTGTTTGTCTCTATGGCATAGTTAAACATACTGCAAAGAGGCTCAAATAGTTTGGGTAAAAAGGATCGATAGATTCCCAGTTGAATGCCAAGCAACTTTCCTGCTTTATCTCCATGTTCGTAGTAGTTTTGTTCTCCTAAGAGATTTTCTGCATTATGGTTAGTCAGGGGTGTTATATTCCAATTGCTTTGAGTCTAGTTTTTGTTTAGTTGTCAAATGTTACACTATTTCATTCTCCAATGAATTTACTTGAGCCTTATACATCTAACAAGCACCTGAACTAAAGGATATGATTTGCCCCCTCAGATATGCAAGGAGAGCTTCCCATCTGATGATGGGGACGTTAACTTCTAAAAGATGTCTTGGTAAAATGTAGGATCATCATGGTTAGGCCCATACACATTCACAACGGTAATGGGCTCATTGTTAATGAAACCTTTAATGATCAAACCTACCCCCTTTGTCTTTAATCTGAGATTGTATCTGAAAGGGACAATGCTCATTAATGAGTATGGCCACCCATCTTGCCCGAGAGGTGAAAGATGAATAGTACACTTCACCCACCCACTCCCTCTTCAGTTTATCATGCCCAGAGTCAGTCAGGTTTGTCTCCTGAAGGAGAGCTATATCAACCTTATGTTGCTTGAGATAATTCAGAATGCGTTTGCGCTTGACTGGGCATTTAGTACCCCTAATGTTAAGGGTCATAAATGTATAGTTATTAGGTGCCGACATCTTTAAAGAAAAGAAATAGGGAAAAGGAAAGAAACAAAATTGCGTTGTGTATATACATAACGTGTACAAAATGAAATGAAAGTATAAAGTAGTAAACATCTCGTGAGCTAATACCCTGACCCTACCACAAACCCACCCATCCACCTCCCCAACTGCGGGAGTTAAAGAACCCATATCCTTAGATGCTAGTCTTTAAGCTAGATGTACATGCTATGCATAGCATTGCTCGAATTAGGTTAATTCTAAATAATATGTATATGGAATTAGAAGTACATTGACTGTTCCTTGTAGCATGAAAATATTGTTAGTCAAGTAACAAAATACAATTTGATTACAACAATAATGACCAGACTATTTATTTAGCCCCACTTGAAGATGTCAACAAAAAATACAAATAAAACTCTGGTGCAACAGAACCTACCTACCTGCACACCCAAATGTCAACCAATCGGCACTCGCCAAAGCGCCCGGAAACCTGTGCCGCGTGGCGACAAAAGCGATGACCACAAACTCACCCCAGCAGGTCAGGAAAAAAGAAATCAAGCGATGACGTACCAAGCTATGACGTATAAATGAAAACCTTTACTAGACGATAACTATCATCTCTCAAATATAAAATAGGGACTAGTAGTTAAACAATCACCATCCTCCTGAGTTCACCCTCACACACCACCCCCTCCCAAAAAGTTTGTTTTGGGGGGTGAGGGTGAATGACAGGCTAAATATTACAGTCATTATTGTTGTAATCAAAGTGTGTGTGTGTGAGATAGCTTCACGTGTGTGTGTGTATCAGCCAGCCAGTGAGAAGTTTATCCCTGTCTTGGTATCACTAAAGCCAGCATACATCTCTAACAAACAAGCCAGCATCTGTAATAGTAGTGCAAATCCCCTGAAGTAATAGAAAACATAGTTAGGCTTGAAACCCAGTCAAAAGCCACAACTATTTGGCGTAGTGTGGATGTATAGTAGCTATAGCTACACCCTTGTAGACTTAGCGAGCTGGCTAAATAGCACAGCCAACATTAGCTATGATGCAAATTTACCTCGCCAGTCATTATCACACCAGCCAGCCAGTTGATCATTTGAGTAATTTCCTCATGTGCTAACATTTCACTGTATCCAAGTTCAAAAGACAGTTCCTCGGGGTGTAGTAGACGTCAACAAGTCAGAAAGTTCTTTCCTCATGTATGTTTCAGCCATCTTCACTGAGTCAAATGTGAGCTCACCATTCTTGGTTTCGATCCACAAAGTTGCTGGGTAGTGCAGGCCGTATGCCAAGCCAGCCTGACGCAGAAGTCTCTTCAGTAGGGAGAAAGCCATCCTCCTCTTGTGTAGTGTGGGAGAAAGATCCGGAAAGATCATGATTCTGTCATCTCCGTACTTGAGCTCTCCCTTTGCTCTGGCAGCAGAGAGGATGCGAACAGTGTCCTGGTACCGTATAAATGTAATGACAAATGCCCTGGGATGCAACCTGGCCAGGCAGCCACCACCGTAGGGTGCGATGGGCCCTACGGGGAACATTTCCTGTAGATAGGAGATCGCGTCTCTTCAAGGCCTCCGGGAAATCCTTGAAGTCTCAAATTCGAGCGCCTTTGGAAGTTTTTGTAATAAAATCAGATTTCTCTTCGAGTTTAGAGATGGAGTCTTCCAACTTCTTGTATTTTTGGTTCACTTCCTCGCGGACGTCCAGGATGGGACCCTGGTGGTCAGCATGGTCTTTTTTAAAAACTTTTTCCACTCGTCCCTTTGTGACATTCTGGTCTTCGTGGAGTTTATCGACCAGCACATACATTTTGTTGAGGCGTTCAGAAAGTGTCTCTTGGATTTTTGTTATACCCTTGTCCATCTTCATTCTGAACCATGCTGGTGCTTCTTCCGAGCTAGCATCCGCTGAGGCCGAACAAGGGCTGTCAGAGGGGCAATTTTCCATGCCTCGTTTGAGGCTTTGACATATTGGGCATATTTAGCTTCGGCGATACGATATTTTAACTTCCAACTCACTATTAACAAAAAGGTAAACCGTGTCAAAATGCCTTAAAATTGTTTTAAAGTTCGAGGACACTACGCTGACGCGTATTGTTAAAGCTTTGCCATTGCCGGAAGTCAGAGAGCTCAATTTTAATGGATTTCTTTCCCAGATCTTTTTGTGATGTCTTTCCAACTCCCATTCCAAGACAACACAAAGAGATCTGAGACCAGCCTAGCCATGTCAGTGATTACTTCCAAGAAGGAAAGACCCGTTGCTAAAGTATTGGAACGTTGCCGGAGTGTGTAGGTAGTGTGGTGACCTGGATGTAAAGGAGCTTTCGTCAGTCTCCTCTTCCTCCTTCTCTGTGTACCTCCGGCTCTTAGTGGGCTGCTTGGACCCCACTGGGCTCTCCTGCTGGATAGTGTGCATGTCTGACAACACAGAGTGAGACACTCCACTAGAGGGAGAGAGAGGGGGGAGAGAATGGAGTCATATAATCAAAGTGTTTGTTACCACAATATCTCCAATGGTTACATGTTTCAGTCAACAATAATATAATTATTTTAGATCAGGGTTTCCCAAACTAGGGGTCATGACCAAATCGCCCGATTTGAGCATCGGGTCATGAGAGGAAATTTTAACTTACATCAGTACTGTTTAAGCTACAAAATACTATGACCCCATCACTGAAAGATAACTCTCAGGAACACGTACAGTTTCCCTTTACTAGCCGTTAGAACCGATTGGACAAGACCAGACACTAAATCAGACTGGGAGAAAAAGAACATAATCAATTACTTTCTTTTTTTACACAGAAGACCATACAACATTATTGCCTGATGATCTTCTGAACTTCCCAATACCTTTCTGATGCATTTCCATCACTTCAAACTATAGTCGTCAGATTGAAATACTGTCAAAATACTGTCTGACATTTCTAATAGACTGTCATAACCCAAATTAAATAAGTAAACATTGGCAGTTGATTACATACATTTTTTACATGGTGGGGGTCGCCAAAATGTTTTAATATCAAAATGGGATCGCACAGAAAAAAAGTTAGCGAATCCCTGTTTTAGAAGATGTGACTTATCCCCTGCAATGTAAAATACACCTTTAAACTATTCTACATAGAACATCTGTAAAAAGTGTGTTAAGAAATAAACTAATCATTTTATCCTCCCCACCTCCTGCTGCCAAAGCCCATGCCCAGTCTCTCAGCCTGCTCCTTCTTCTTCTCCCCCATCCCCTTCATCTTCTCTGTATTACTCCTCTGCTGCGCCTCCAGATCCTTATAGGCCAGTCTCATGGAGGCCCCACTAGAGGGAGGAAGAGAGAAAAAGGTGGAGAAAAATGGATAAGCAGAGTGAAGATTAGAGTAATAGATCAGGTGGATGAGAGAGCGAGAGGCCTATTAAAGCCCATTTAAATTGGAGAGAGACTCACATGGATTCCTCTGCTGGTTGGGGGCTGTTCTTGGTGGTGGGTGCTGTATCTCTCTCATTGAGTTTGTCTACCGCCTGTGCTTTCTTCTCCAGGTCACAGAAACTCTGTTTGCTCACCTTCTTACCCCCAAGACCACCTTTCTTAGCGCCCAACTGAGACAAAACACAGGACACATGTGAATACGCGTCTACTAATCTACTGACCCACAAGATCCATGAGGAATGTACACAGTCACTTCACACTAAATCCCCCACCCACACACACAACCATCACCAAATTCACTCTTATTCATAAGCACAACACACATAGGTGTGTGGGGAGGAGCATTACCTCTTTAATCCACTACCATAGAGTACATACTGTTTTCTTGGCCCCAGCTGGTTTCTTCTTGAGAAGAGAGGAGGATTCTAAGGGAGAAGTGACAGTGGGCATTAGAATACAGTTGATAGAAGCTGCTAAGAGCTACTGTTCCAGGCTCAGATATTTCATGTACTCCTAATGCTTAAGGTTCAAGTTGAGTATCTTTAGTCTCTAGAGCATAATCTCTTGGTCCTCTTACCTAAGGCTTCTTTAGGAGACATACTTAGCACGTCAACACTGGGACCCTCTGTATTACCTGAAGACAGAAAGAGTTGAGGGCATAGATGACATGGACAAACATATGCAAGTGTATGTGTGTTTCTGAAGTGTAAATATTGAAGTAGAGGTGTACCGTTTTTGTCCCTCTCGGTTTCTTTTGTAGAGGGTTCCTCTACTGGGGTGGGGCTTAGATTCATCTGGGCGGAGCTTGTTATATTAGGCTGGGCAGAGCTACGATCATCAGGGAATGCCTACCAAAATATGCAAGGTATGTAAACAACATGCACATCCATACTCTTCTACAATTTCAAACAAATAAGTACTAAAAGTCACACACACACACTCAGGGGTGAGCGCGCGCACGCGCACTCAGGGGTGAGCGCGCGCACGCGCACTCAGGGGTGAGCGCGCGCACGCGCACTCAGGGGTGAGCGCACACACACACGCACTCAGGGGTGAGCGCACACACACACGCACTCAGGGGTGAGCGCACACACACACGCACTCAGGGGTGAGCGCACACACACACGCACTCAGGGGTGAGCGCACACACACACGCACTCAGGGGTGAGCGCACACACACGCACTCAGGGGTGAGCGCACACACACACGCACTCAGGGGTGAGCGCACACACACACGCACTCAGGGGTGAGCGCACACACACACGCACTCAGGGGTGAGCACACACACACACACACACTCAGGGGTGAGCACACACACACTCAGGGGTGAGCACACACACACTCAGGGGTGAGCACACACACACTCAGGGGTGAGCACACACACACACACAGGGGTGAGCACACACACACACACAGGGGTGAGCACACACACACTCAGGGGTGAGCACACACACACTCAGGGGTGAGCACACACACACACTCAGGGGTGAGCACACACACACACTCAGGGGTGAGCACACACACACACTCAGGGGTGAGCACACACACACACTCAGGGGTGAGCACACACACACACTCAGGGGTGAGCACACACACACACTCAGGGGTGAGCACACACACACACTCAGGGGTGAGCACACACACACACACTCAGGGGTGAGCACACACACACACACTCAGGGGTGAGCACACACACACACACTCAGGGGTGAGCACACACACACACACTCAGGGGTGAGCACACACACACACACTCAGGGGTGAGCACACACACACACACTCAGGGGTGAGCACACACACACACACTCAGGGGTGAGCACACACACACACACACTCAGGGGTGAGCACACACACACACACACTCAGGGGTGAGCACACACACACACACACTCAGGGGTGAACACACACACACACACTCAGGGGTGAACACACACACTCAGGGGTGAACACACACACTCAGGGGTGAACACACACACTCAGGGGTGAACACACACACTCAGGGGTGAACACACACACTCAGGGGTGAACACACACACTCAGGGGTGAACACACACACTCAGGGGTGAACACACACACTCAGGGGTGAACACACACACTCAGGGGTGAACACACACACTCAGGGGTGAACACACACACTCAGGGGTGAACACACACACTCAGGGGTGAACACACTCAGGGGTGAACACACTCAGGGGTGAACACACACACTCAGGGGTGAACACACACACTCAGGGGTGAACACACACACTCAGGGGTGAACACACACACTCAGGGGTGAACACACACACTCAGGGGTGAACACACACACTCAGGGGTGAGCACACACACTCAGGGGTGAGCACACACACTCAGGGGTGAGCACACACACTCAGGGGTGAGCACACACACTCAGGGGTGAGCACACACACTCAGGGGTGAGCACACACACTCAGGGGTGAGCACACACACACACACTCAGGGGTGAGCACACACACACACTCAGGGGTGAGCACACACACACACTCAGGGGTGAGCACACACACACACTCAGGGGTGAGCACACACACACACTCAGGGGTGAGCACACACACACACTCAGGGGTGAGCACACACACACACTCAGGGGTGAGCACACACACACACACTCAGGGGTGAGCACACACACACACTCAGGGGTGAGCACACACACACACTCAGGGGTGAGCACACACACACCTGCGCGTGCATACTGAAGAAATCCTCCTCCTTGTTGACGGGAGATGTTGGAGAGAGGGGGGCCTGGCTGTCCAGCCACAACTGCAGGGAAACAAAACAGAGGATTCCTTGGCATCTATAAGGACCTAAGTATACACTCCTTTAAATCAGCCATGTTTATGCGACATGATTATGTTGTTAAAGACAGTATAACAAGTAACCAGTGTTGACTAAATCCATTTTTGCCCAGTGGAATGTCTGGATGGATGTGTTTGGTACCTCAGTGCCGAAGCGCCTTGTGGCCTGCGTGGCCGTGGTCTTGATCTTCTCGCGGTAGAGCACAGCGGCTCGGCTGTTGTACTTGGTGTTTGCGGCGTTGGACGTGCAGCCTTGCTGGGCAAAGAAGGCATTCTGAGAGACACAGGGGGAAAACAATGGTTTGAATTACACATTGACTCTGTAATACAAAAAGGTATTGTTAATAGTTATCAGAATATTGCATTATAATATTGCATACACTACAGGTATTATACAGGGCCCTATTGTGACATCATGACAACATACAGTAAGTACCCTATACATTCTAGAAATAATGCCCACTCATGCAGTCAGAAACATAACTACTAGTACCACCCTCTCAGCGCTTAACACAGCAGGTTGGGACGTGGCTGCCCACCAGTCAGTGCCCACCATGGATGACTTTACTCACCGCGCTGGCATTGCCGCCCACCTGCATGCATCGCAGCTGGTACCAGGACCAGTTAGAGTCCAGCTCGGTAGACCTGAAACAAACAATACACAGGTCTGATTCTGAACACTCCATCGGGTCATAACGTGTCAAACTGTGTGTTGTGTGAAGCCAATGGTCCTGTCCAGAAACAATCCCTAGCCCCTACCCACTAGTGTAGATCTGAAAGAACAGGATGGGGTAGACAAATGTGTTTTTTCATTCATTGTTCCTTACCTGATGAATGACAGGTGCACTCCTAATGACCTGTGTGTTCCTGAGCAGTCTATACAGAGAAACACTCCATAGGTGATACTGGCCCAACTAGGATTCTTAGCCGAACAGTCAAAGCACGCCTGTAATAGGAAAGAAGTTCAGCAGCTTTGGAAAACATGAGACTTGAATACAGACAAGGTGTTCGCTGTCTCCTTTATGCAGTGATAAGTCTATGGGGACACTGATAAGCAAGTTAATATGAGCGCATGCCAAATAGATAGCAAAACACTAACAAATAATGAAGCAACCCAGTAGCGTGGAGGTCTGAAGTACAAAATATTGACCTCATACTGTATATTCTATTTATAATTTCCTATTTTTTTATTTTCTAGTATAAACTTTATTTTATTGCCTCTACTTGTCCACACATTAAGAGAACGCCGAAATGTACCAAAATTAGATCTAAACCAGCTAGTTACAAATGTTGCAATATAGTGGAAACAATGTTTCCAAAACAGCTTTTCGATGCTTGCGGTTGAAACATTGTCGCGTTCAATGTAGCCAGGCCTAAACAGCAGACGGAAACAGCTGGAATCGACAGTTTATGAGCCCAAAAGGTATTGTTTATGTCTGTGTGACGTCCTTCATCTATGTGGTGTCCATGAGTCAACATCTACCAGACATCTATAATTTACAATAAACACACTGACACTAAAAGAAGTGGACTGTCCAACCAGTTTCTTAAAGTACCATCTTTGACCCAACTGTCATCATGCCACATGACAGCTGGCTCGAACGTGACTGTCCAGGATGTCCTATCGTTCCATTTAAACTGCTCATGATAATTCTTTCTTCAACACTGCAAAAACGTATTTTGTCAGGAGGATATGCAATGAGCATACGTGGTTCAAAGCTTTTCCATGTGCGTTTGTTACGACGCATCTACCCCTGCACAGCAAAACAGTGCGACGTGTCATTTTTTCCCCTCCGAAGCTAGCTAACATTAGCTACTTCCTCGTTAAAGACAGAAAGCTTATCAACTCTCACCTTATTCGTAGAAAGGGATCGTAGTCGTTTGAAAATGGCAGCAATATCTTGCTTGCTGGGCTCTGACATCTTTCCACCTGTTGTTAATTTCACCTGGTAGGTAAAGCGCAGCGTTGAGCAAATTTGTTTCCCTGTGAATCAAAAATACTTCCGGTGCTGGTCTTGGGTAAAGGCACCCGTCAGAACGATAACATTTTGTGCCTGTACTCTGATTGGTCAGCAGTAACACATGGGCATAATTGTAACATGGAGGTCTGGGTAATAAAGTTACATTTATTTCTATTATCATTGATACTGTATGTTTAATTGAAAAAAAAAAAGACAGTTTAACTTATTTTCGTTCAATTCATTTATAATGTATGCTGTGGGACAACATTGGCAAACTGAGTTGTGCAAGTAAAGCTGCTGTGGTGTTCTGTTAATGGCATGATGACCTGAAACCAATGATATACATCTCATGACCTGAAACCAATGATATACATCTCATGACCTGAAACGCACAGCATAACCTCTCACACTGACAGAAAACTAATATTAAACCATCTCTCGCTATGCGGTTGTAGGCATAAAATGTAGGGGATATTTCCAGGAGCATCATGCGTAAACAGTGTTTGCTAAATAATGTACTCACAACAATGTAAGAGCCAAAACGTCAACTCCCAATAGGAGAAACCTATACTAGAGATGGGAATTGGGATAGGTCCTAAATAACAGATATAGTTTGCCAATAGTGGTAATGCACATGTGGTGGTGTTAAGGGTGTGTGTGTCAATCATGAACTTTTAAAAGAAAATGAGAAATATAATCTCAGTTATTTGTCAATTACTAATCATAAGTAGGCTCTGGCCCCTCTGGAGATTTTACATTATATTTACAAATGCAACAAGACAGCAAACTCGCGAGACATTCGCCATAAAACATACAATTATTGTACAAACGGATTTGTTTCCGAATCACAGCATTTCATCTGACAGAGAACAAAAGCACTTAAGGCATCTCATACATTAACAGTCTTTGATTTCCAAATAGACATTTAAATCACAACTCCTGAATCTATAACTGCTTAATTTGTTCATAGGTTCCTCGCTATTTACATGCAAACATACTTTTATTAAATCGGACCCTCTAGTTTGTGAAAAAGAGTAAATGCTGTGGTTTTTATTGCTGAACGTGCAACATTGTTTTCGGTTGGGACAAAAAAATATATTCTCCAAAGCTTTGAATGGACATCCAGTGCAAGCTACAGCTAAAGGTCCTAGCTTCAAGTGACACACCTTATTGCCAAGCAAGCTACAGCTAAAGCTCCTAGCTTCAAGTGACACACCTTATTGCCAAGCAAGCTACAGCTAAAGGTCCTAGCTTCAAGTGACACACCTTATTGCCAAGCATTCAGTGTGGAAAGAAAAAAACGACATCCACGATGTAAGAATCTACCAACAGAATGTGAAGTCAATTGTGTGAATAGAGGCTGTCACAAATGGCACCTTAGGCCCTATATAGTGTACTACGTTTGGCCAGAGCCCTATGTGCCCTGGTGAATGTCCCTGATACTAGAATGACCAGAAAACGTGTACAATCAATAGGTGAGCCGATACAACGAAACAATTAAAGAATATACAATCAATTAAAGTTGAGGAGTAAAGGTTACAGGAGAACTTCTGAGTGCGTCACTTATTGTTAAAATGTGGGTTGGCACAACATGGTATCAGAACATTTACAGAATAATATGAAATGCTCTGAGACCAGGCTGGTTGGTGACGGTGGAAGAACTGGATAGAATTCATTCATCAACTATTCGCTGAGCAAAACATAAATCAGATTTAAAATACAAAAAAAGGCATAACAAGACAAATCTGAACTATAAGCATCAGATAAGAAAGACAATTGTTCTGAACCGGCACTGCCATGAATTCCAAGCCCTTTTCTCAAAAGATTTGAAAAGTCAAATAAGAAAATGGGGATGTAGGTTCTGATATTTCAGACAAATGGCTTTCGTGTGGAAAAAAAATAAAACCTTGATTACTGTCAAAAGGATGGGGTGAAGGACGCTCAAAACAGAGCAAGAAATAACATGCAATTAGGAATTCCCCTTATTTCAACATAAGACTACCAAATCAGACCCTGGACTACAAATCGGTGTTACAATAGAATCAGATCTATAGAACTAAAAATATGTATCACCAATTGACTACGGCAAAAATGAATTAAAAGATTAAACTAAGATTACTTTTAGGTCTCCAATCAGTTTCAAATCGAATGGGCTAGACCTCGTGAATGGGATCTTTTAAAATCGGTTAATTCTTTCAACATATTCATAACTTCAAGCTACAATTGGAAGGTTACATGTTTCAAATAGCTTTTTATATATTTTTTCTGTAACAGTAATGGCTTTAAGTAACATTTGCTTTTGTAGCAGGCTTTAGACTCTGTACTGGGTGTCCCATCATAAAGGCTGACAATGAGGGCAGGCTGTAGTTGTAGGAAGATTTGTGCTTAACGACATGGGATCCAGGAAGATACAACAGAGAGAGCTACAACATCATCCTCTTCGATGGGCAAACCCCTTCCTTCTGCCACCCCTTTCACTCACACACACTGCGGCCAGCCTCTACCACGTAGGGGGAAGAGGGTGAGGGGCGAATGACAGGCCTGCCCACCCTCCTACCCCATCTCCTCCACTTTCTTTAGCCTCTTCACCCCATCCTCTCTCTCGTTTTCCTCCTTGTCCCTCGCTCGGTCATTACTGGATGTCTTCTACGTAGTTGGCGGGGTAGAGGCCCACCACGCCATCTTTCAGGCGCCCTCTGCACCAGCCCTGGTCGTCCTCGTTTCCTATCTTGGTGAACTCCTCACCTTCAGGACAAAAAGGGAGGAATGGACAGATGATTATGTGGAAAGATGGTGGTAGATGAGCATGTCTTTCTGTTGAGCAGCTTCAAAAAGGATTTGTGACTCAACTCAGCCTCACTCACTTTTCTCTGTGTTTCAATTGTCAAAGATTACTGATCTGACAGGACATGGCAAGTAAAAGAAAACTGGTGGAGACATCCAGTCCTTTCACTTAGCGGTGGTCATACAGGACAGCAGACTAGAGAATAGGGGGACCGGGTTGGGGTCTCTTCACTCACAGTCTTTAGTGTATTCTCTCACACACACACACACACACACACACACACACACACACACACACACACACACACACACACCTGCTTTGAAGCTGAGTTCATCCTGCTCCTGTCCTTCGTAGTCGTAGAGGGCACGCACGGCCACAGACACCCCCGAGGACGCCGGCTCCACCTCAAACGGGTTCCCATCGCCGTTGGCATCCTCAATGGAAAACGGGTTCACCCCAGTCTCCTCATCCGACCACTCTTGCGACTTCTCCACACTGCTGGCGCTGAACAGACAGAGGCAGCAATCAACATAAGGGAAATTTGAAAATGTTACTTGTCAATCATGCCCTGCTCACATACCGATTGGACAATCCAGCATGCCAAGCGAGAGAAGCGGGAACAAAAAGAGTTAATAGGGCCCGGGGAGGGGGGCATAAAAATAACAACACCAATGTAGAGTACAGCACAACATGTAGAAGGCCCAGCAAATGCATCTCCGAATCCACCCGGATACAAAGACTGAGACTATAGGTTCTCTCTCTCTCATATCAGCCAATGGGGGAAAAAAAACATGCCTTTTTAGGAAACCAATGCTGTGAGGTTTTGTTGGTGAATGGATTTGTGAGTTTGCTTTGACCCCACTTGGAATGGACACAGACAGAGTGCTGAGGTAAGGCAAGGCAACACAATGACACGAGTACAGTACAAAAGCATGGTTGGAGTTCACCCCATACACCACTAGAGGGAGGTAGATGTAAAGTACTCAGATGAACAAACACCCTTCTTCCCCAGTCAGAAAACCCATGAAACACACACACACACACACACACACACACACACACACACACTCTCTCTCTCTCTCTCTCTCTCTCTCTCTCTCTCTGAAGCCAGGTTACAGTCAGACTATTGCAGTTGGTACACTCAGACACCTATGGCATCTCATAATTCCTGCTTTATGCCAGAGAGACTGACACACACAGTTGACTTTATGAGTGCTAGTTTCTCTGTCCTGCCTTGAGTCAATATCAGCCCTAATGTAAAACAGGACCCAATATAAGTTTCCTCACCAAGTTGTAGACAGGCTTTTGTTTAATAGTCTAAATTCTATAGAAATTGTATTTTTAAGTTCCAACTTGCAACAGATCTGACTGTAAAGTAAACACAGACAGGAAAAATACATACAAACACACAGAAAGAATGCTCTGGACTTGGCACTGTTAGGAGTGATGACTAATGTAGGTTTGGTGTGATCGCTCACTGAGAGCCCATGCACCGTAACCCAGCCTGCCGCTAGCCAGGGAGAGGGAAGGAGAAAGGGGGAAAGGGGAGCAGTAGAAAGAGAGAGAAAAAAAGGAGGGGCGACAGAGAGGGAGAGAGGGAAAAGGGAGGAAAGGAAGGGGACAAGGATAGATGAGGAGAGGAATAAAAGAGAGAAGTAATGGAAAAGAGGAAGAATAACAGGAAAGAGTGAAGGGAAAAATAAAGATGAGGACAGAAAGGGTGTGCCTCAATAGTGTGTTATTGAAGTGTTTCTCAGGGTTGCACATTTTTGTCTTAGCCCAGCACTAGCTCACCTGGTTCCACTACTCAACTAATCAACAAGCCCTGTGTGCTCGTGCTTGGCTGGAACAAATACGTGCAACCCTGAGAAACACTGGTGTGACACTAAAATACTAAATTCACCCAAAGACTGAGGGAGAGGAGAAAAAAGAAGAGGGAGAGGGGGAAGAAAAGGGGGGAGAGGGGGAAGAAAAGGGGGAGAGGGTCTCTTTCACCAACGTTTTCACTTCCTCCACTTTTTTGACATTGAGCGGACTGCTGTTGTTGTTGTTGTTGACGACAGCAGGCTGTTCCTTCACGGTCCCCTGGAGATCCTCGTCGTCGTCTTCCTCGAATGGGTTCGAACCCACCGGCTCTGTGCTTGTGGGCACAGTCAGGCTGATGACACGGAGACAGGCATTTGTGACACACACACACGTACACCCCAAAACACATACTCGTACACACCTTGAATCCAGACAGCTTCGTGACATACCTAAAGCTGAATCGGAAACCTTCGGATGTGAGGGTTTAAGACATAATGGACACACAACAAGTGACACTTCCAAACATAACCAATCAAATAGACCATATGAGCCATGTGAGAAAAAAAAACACATGACCAGTCTGAGGACACTGACGAGGCAACACTGGGTACGTATGGTTTTTAGACATCCATCATGACACTAGGACACAGTCACAAAATAAACATGTTCAGTTAACAAATAAGAAATGGTCAGTTTTCCATTCACACAACATGTATACACCTTCACCAATTCCTCTTCTACAATCTCACTGATGCTTTTACTAGCATTTTATCAGTGTTTTCCCCAGCGGATACGCTCTGGGGTTGAGAAAACGGTCACACTCTTCACTTCACCAGGAATTCATTCTGAATTCCAATTTCACCCATATAATAGCCCATTTCCCTAGACATTTCAGTTAGATCTGATAGGGTCAGATTGATTTAAGCAATATGGTAATAGCTCCATTTCCCCCTCTGATTGGCTAGGTCAAAGCATTACCATATTAGTGACACCTATCTTTAAAAAAAATATATTATCTAGAGAAGTACCTTGGGTTAGAGGCTGGGGCTAGATTTGGAATTCCACACTAGTCTGTTGTGAGAACGAATTATGATGAAGTCACCCTATTGATCTACGGTCAGTTTTGTATTCCCCCCTAACAGTTAAGGTCCGGATTTGGGAAAGGTAAGCTGATCCTAGACCTGTGCATAGAGACAACTTCAACCAGGAACCCACTGTAGTGTTGTATGTACATTGTATGTTTACAGTGCAGTTGGACCATGGCACGTAGTAGCCATCTGTCCAATCACAACGTCACTGCACTGTGGACACCTTTATTGACAGTCACGGCGCCACGCTCTCTGAGATAACCAAATCTCTCTCAGACGAGTTCAAACACCAAACAAACACTGAACAGTGGCAACAATGTAACTTTGGTTGGCAGAAGTCAGAAAAAAAAGACATTCACACATTTTTAATGATGTTATATTAGGTCTCAGACCAATATCAGCCTGCTTTTTGGTGATGGCCACAAGTGTTGTTTGTAGATATATATCTCGATATAGCGTAATACTCAATAGTTAGTTGCCCATAAACAACTTTTAAAGTGAGCAAATTATAAAATGTCCATATAGCAGTAAACTATCAATTTAAGGGGGATAGCTAGATAGATGTACTATCCCTTGAAGTGGTTGTATCTCTGATTTTGCTATAGCGCAGAAATGTGGACCAACTCTCAATGCGTGAACATGATAAGGAAGGAGTGAAATTGTACCTCGGTCCAGACAAGAATTTCACTCTGACCCCCTTTTCCTTATATGGCCATTGTTTGTTCAGTCTATTGTTTGTGTTTTCGTGAGCTGTGAAAATGAATTTCCACTGTAAGTACAACTAATCTTGATCGACACACACTCACCTTCACCCCTGTAGACACAGATATAGCCTACAGTACAGTAGAAGTGACGTGACAGAGTATGTGTCTTATGCTGGTAGGGCGAGGCTGACCCATGTTTGGCAATATGCACATCTGATGGATACCAAAGGGTCAAATGCTTTGCGTGCCTCACATTCCTCTCATTAACTCCCCTCACACTCCTCCAGCGCCCACTAACACACTCCCCCAGTACCCACCCTACACAAACTCCCCCAGTACCCACCCTACACAAACTCCCCCAGTACCCACCCTACACAAACTCCCCCAGTACCCACCCTACACAAACTCCCCTAGTACCCACCCTACACAAACTCCTCTAGTACCCACCCTACACAAACTCCCCCAGTACCCACCCTACACAAACTCCCCCAGTACCCACCCTACACAAACTCCCCCAGTACCCACCCTACACAAACTCCCCATGTTTGGCATAAATTCACCAGTGTGCAACCTTTACAGTCAGTGGGGTACTTCTGTTTTCTCAGGGCTTGTTACAGGAATGTTTGCTGTGACCATGGCAGTGGCAGTGTGGCAGTGTGTGGAACGTGTGCAGAGAGTCTTGTTGTGGAGGAACAGTAACTATGATGTTTAGATGTGGAAGCAGTGTGTGGAACGTGTGCAGAGAGTCTTGTTGTGGAGGAACAGTAACTATGGTGTTTAGATGTGGAAGCAGTGTGTGGAACGTGTGCAGAGAGTCTCGTTGTGGAGGAACAGTAACTATGATGTTTAGATGTGGAAGCAGTGTGTGGAACGTGTGCAGAGAGTCTTGTTGTGGAGGAACAGTAACTATGATGTTTAGATGTGGAAGCAGTGTGTGGAACGTGTGCAGAGAGTCTTGTTGTGGAGGAACAGTAACTATGATGTTTAGATGTGGAAGCAGTGTGTGGAACGTGTGCAGAGAGTCTTGTTGTGGAGGAACAGTAACTATGATGTTTAGATGTGGAAGCAGTGTGTGGAACGTGTGCAGAGAGTCTTGTTGTGGAGGAAGAGTAACTATGATGTTTAGATGTGGAAGCAGTGTGTGGAACGTGTGCAGCAGTGGTAAGAGAGGATTGGAAGCTACATTCTTTCACTGGCCTTCCGACACGTTTATCTACTGCACCTTGAGAAATGTCCTCCCACTTCCTGACAGTGTGTGTGTGTGGTTACCTGCTGCTGCTCTTGGCTGCCTGCTGCTCTTCCATTTGGCTGATGCCCGTCAGGGTGATTCCCTCGGAGGGCTTCTTCTTCGTCTCTCGCCGACTCAGTGTACGGTTCAAGTCTATGGACCAGTCCTGAAACACACACACACACACACACACACACACACACACACACACACACACACACACACACACACACACACACACACACACACACACACACACTTAGAGTCACGCACCCTTGGACACAGATGAACATGGGTCACATGCTCAGCTCGACAAATTCAGCATCAATGTTCAAACGTTAGTAACTAAAACTGCTAGTCTTAGCAACAATACTACACTAGGGACAAGCATTGATATAATGCACACACTCACACCAAAGTGCACACTCATTGGAAGTTCCGATGCTCTAACTAGCACAATCACTAGGTAACGTTAGGCAAACATTTCTCAGGCTGTGACTAAACACTGAAGACCAGGGCTGTGGAGTACTGAAACAGTGTGTGTGTGTGTGTAAAGAAAAACACATCCATCATCATAAAGACAGATATAGCACTGAGCCATCACAAACCTCCACCAGAAGCTAAGGAGTGGGCTTGAATCAAAAATCCAGACCAACGCCAACAGAACCTCATCCCAACATTAGGAGAACCTTGTCCCAATACAGGCCCATAGAGAGACACACGCACTTTAACATAGTCCAATACTGAGACTCTATCCACAGAAGGACAGGGGCTGTGTTCAGGAGGGCCCTAGACTTACTACAGCTCTAGAGGTTACATAGGGGCGGTGTTCAGGAGGGCCCTAGACTTACTACAGCTCTAGAGGTTACATAGGGGCTGTGTTCAGGAGGGCCCTAGACTTACTACAGCTCTAGAGGTTACATAGGGGCGGTGTTCAGGAGGGCCCTAGACTTACTACAGCTCTATGGAAGTTACATAGGGGCGGTGTTCAGGAGGGCCCTAGACTTACTACAGCTCTATGGAAGTTACATAGGGGCGGTGTTCAGGAGGGCCCTAGACTTACTACAGCTCTATAGGTTACATAGGGGCGGTGTTCAGGAGGGCCCTAGACTTACTACAGCTCTATGGAAGTTACATAGGGGCGGTGTTCAGGAGGGCCCTAGACTTACTACAGCTCTAGAGGTTACATAGGGGCGGTGTTCAGGAGGGCCCTAGACTTACTACAGCTCTATGGATGTTACATAGGGGCGGTGTTCAGGAGGGCCCTAGACTTACTACAGCTCTAGAGGTTACATAGGGGCGGTGTTCAGGAGGGCCCTAGACTTACTACAGCTCTATGGAGGTTAAATAGGGGCGGTGTTCAGGAGGGCCCTAGACTTACTACAGCTCTATGGAAGTTACATAGGGGCGGTGTTCAGGAGGGCCCTAGACTTACTACAGGTCTATGGAAGTTACATAGGGGCGGTGTTCAGGAGGGCCCTAGACTTACTACAGCTCTATGGAGGTTACATAGGGGGGGTGTTCAGGAGGGCCCTAGACTTACTACAGCTCTATGGAAGTTACATAGGGGCGGTGTTCAGGAGGGCCCTAGACTTACTACAGCTTTATGGAAGTTACATAGGGGCGGTGTTCAGGAGGGCCCTAGACTTACTACAGCTCTATGGAGGTTACATAGGGGCGGTGTTCAGGAGGGCCCTAGACTTACTACAGCTCTATGGAGGTTACATAGGGGCGGTGTTCAGGAGGGCCCTAGACTTACTACAGCTCTAGAGGTTACATAGGGGCTGTGTTCAGGAGGGCCCTAGACTTACTACAGCTCTAGAGGATACATAGGGGGGGTGTTCAGGAGGGCCCTAGACTTACTACAGCTCAAGAGGTTACATAGGAGCTGTGTTCAGGAGGGCCCTAGACTTACTACAGCTCTCGAGGTTACATAGGGGCGGTGTTCAGGAGGGCCCTAGACTTACTACAGCTCAAGAGGTTACATAGGAACTGTGTTCAGGAGGGCCCGAGACTTACTACAGCTCTATGGAAGTTACATAAGGGCGGTGTTCAGGAGGGCCCTAGACTTACTACAGTTCTAGAGGTTACATAGGGGCGGTGTTCAGGAGGGCCCTAGACTTACTACAGCTCTATGGAGGTTACATAGGGCGGTGTTCAGGAGGGCCCTAGACTTACTACAGCTCTATGGAAGTTACATAGGGGCAGTGTTCAGGAGGGCCCTAGACTTACTACAGCTCTAGAGGTTACATAGGAGCTGTGGTCAGGAGGGCCCTAGACTTACTACAGCTCTATGGAGGTTACATAGGGGCGGTGTTCAGGAGGGCCCTAGACTTACTACAGCTCTAGAGGTTACATAGGGGCTGTGTTCAGGAGGGCCCTAGACTTACTACAGCTCTAGAGGTTACATAGGGGCGGTGTTCAGGAGGGCCCTAGACTTACTACAGCTCTAGAGGTTACAAAGGGGCTGTGTTCAGGAGGGCCCTAGACTTACTACAGCTCTATAGGTTACATAGGGGCGGTGTTCAGGAGGGCCCTAGACTTACTACAGCTCTATGGAAGTTACATAGGGGCGGTGTTCAGGAGGGCCCTAGACTTACTACAGCTCTAGAGGTTACATAGGGGCGGTGTTCAGGAGGGCCCTAGACTTACTACAGCTCTATGGATGTTACATAGGGGCGGTGTTCAGGAGGGCCCTAGACTTACTACAGCTCTAGAGGTTACATAGGGGCGGTGTTCAGGAGGGCCCTAGACTTACTACAGCTCTATGGAGGTTAAATAGGGGCGGTGTTCAGGAGGGCCCTAGACTTACTACAGCTCTATGGAAGTTACATAGGGGCGGTGTTCAGGAGGGCCCTAGACTTACTACAGCTCTATGGAGGTTACATAGGGGGTGTTCAGGAGGGCCCTAGACTTACTACAGCTCTATGGAAGTTACATAGGGGCGGTGTTCAGGAGGGCCCTAGACTTACTACAGCTTTATGGAAGTTACATAGGGGCGGTGTTCAGGAGGGCCCTAGACTTACTACAGCTCTATGGAGGTTACATAGGGGCAGTGTTCAGGAGGGCCCTAGACTTACTACAGCTCTAGAGGTTACATAGGGGCTGTGTTCAGGAGGGCCCTAGACTTACTACAGCTCTAGAGGTTACATAGGGGCGGTGTTCAGGAGGGCCCTAGACTTACTACAGCTCTAGAGGTTACATAGGGGCTGTGTTCAGGAGGGCCCTAGACTTACTACAGCTCTATAGGTTACATAGGGGCGGTGTTCAGGAGGGCCCTAGACTTACTACAGCTCTATGGAAGTTACATAGGGGCGGTGTTCAGGAGGGCCCTAGACTTACTACAGCTCTAGAGGTTACATAGGGCGGTGTTCAGGAGGGCCCTAGACTTACTACAGCTCTAGAGGTTACATAGGGGCTGTGTTCAGGAGGGCCCTAGACTTACTACAGCTCTATAGGTTACATAGGGGCGGTGTTCAGGAGGGCCCTAGACTTACTACAGCTCTATGGAAGTTACATAGGGGCGGTGTTCAGGAGGGCCCTAGACTTACTACAGCTCTATGGAGGTTACATAGGGGCGGTGTTCAGGAGGGCCCTAGACTTACTACAGCTCTAGAGGTTACATAGGAGCTGTGGTCAGGAGGGCCCTAGACTTACTACAGCTCTAGAGGATACATAGGGGGGGTGTTCAGGAGGGCCCTAGACTTACTACAGCTCAAGAGGTTACATAGGAGCTGTGTTCAGGAGGGCCCTAGACTTACTACAGCTCTCGAGGTTACATAGGGGCGGTGTTCAGGAGGGCCCTAGACTTACTACAGCTCAAGAGGTTACATAGGAACTGTGTTCAGGAGGGCCCGAGACTTACTACAGCTCTATGGAAGTTACATAAGGGCGGTGTTCAGGAGGGCCCTAGACTTACTACAGTTCTAGAGGTTACATAGGGGCGGTGTTCAGGAGGGCCCTAGACTTACTACAGCTCTATGGAGGTTACATAGGGGCGGTGTTCAGGAGGGCCCTAGACTTACTACAGCTCTATGGAAGTTACATAGGGGCAGTGTTCAGGAGGGCCCTAGACTTACTACAGCTCTAGAGGTTACATAGGAGCTGTGGTCAGGAGGGCCCTAGACTTACTACAGCTCTATGGAGGTTACATAGGGGCGGTGTTCAGGAGGGCCCTAGACTTACTACAGCTCTAGAGGTTACATAGGGGCTGTGTTCAGGAGGGCCCTAGACTTACTACAGCTCTAGAGGTTACATAGGGGCGGTGTTCAGGAGGGCCCTAGACTTACTACAGCTCTAGAGGTTACAAAGGGGCTGTGTTCAGGAGGGCCCTAGACTTACTACAGCTCTATAGGTTACATAGGGGCGGTGTTCAGGAGGGCCCTAGACTTACTACAGCTCTATGGAAGTTACATAGGGGCGGTGTTCAGGAGGGCCCTAGACTTACTACAGCTCTAGAGGTTACATAGGGGCGGTGTTCAGGAGGGCCCTAGACTTACTACAGCTCTATAGGTTACATAGGGGCGGTGTTCAGGAGGGCCCTAGACTTACTACAGCTCTATGGAAGTTACATAGGGGCGGTGTTCAGGAGGGCCCTGGACTTACTACAGCTCTAGAGGTTACATAGGGGCGGTGTTCAGGAGGGCCCTAGACTTACTACAGCTCTATGGATGTTACATAGGGGCGGTGTTCAGGAGGGCCCTAGACTTACTACAGCTCTAGAGGTTACATAGGGGCGGTGTTCAGGAGGGCCCTAGACTTACTACAGCTCTATGGAGGTTAAATAGGGGCGGTGTTCAGGAGGGCCCTAGACTTACTACAGCTCTATGGAAGTTACATAGGGGCGGTGTTCAGGAGGGCCCTAGACTTACTACAGCTCTATGGAGGTTACATAGGGGGGTGTTCAGGAGGGCCCTAGACTTACTACAGCTCTATGGAAGTTACATAGGGGCGGTGTTCAGGAGGGCCCTAGACTTACTACAGCTTTATGGAAGTTACATAGGGGCGGTGTTCAGGAGGGCCCTAGACTTACTACAGCTCTATGGAGGTTACATAGGGGCAGTGTTCAGGAGGGCCCTAGACTTACTACAGCTCTAGAGGTTACATAGGGGCTGTGTTCAGGAGGGCCCTAGACTTACTACAGCTCTAGAGGTTACATAGGGGCGGTGTTCAGGAGGGCCCTAGACTTACTACAGCTCTAGAGGTTACATAGGGGCTGTGTTCAGGAGGGCCCTAGACTTACTACAGCTCTATAGGTTACATAGGGGCGGTGTTCAGGAGGGCCCTAGACTTACTACAGCTCTATGGAAGTTACATAGGGGCGGTGTTCAGGAGGGCCCTAGACTTACTACAGCTCTAGAGGTTACATAGGGGCGGTGTTCAGGAGGGCCCTAGACTTACTACAGCTCTAGAGGTTACATAGGGGCTGTGTTCAGGAGGGCCCTAGACTTACTACAGCTCTATAGGTTACATAGGGGCGGTGTTCAGGAGGGCCCTAGACTTACTACAGCTCTATGGAAGTTACATAGGGGCGGTGTTCAGGAGGGCCCTAGACTTACTACAGCTCTAGAGGTTACATAGGGGCGGTGTTCAGGAGGGCCCTAGACTTACTACAGCTCTAGAGGTTACATAGGGACGGTGTTCAGGAGGGCCCTAGACTTACTACAGCTCTATGGAAGTTACATAGGGGCGGTGTTCAGGAGGGCCCTAGACTTACTACAGCTCTATGGAGGTTACATAGGGGGGGTGTTCAGGAGGGCCCTAGACTTACTACAGCTCTAGAGGATACATAGGGGGTGTTCAGGAGGGCCCTAGACTTACTACAGCTCAAGAGGTTACATAGGAGCTGTGTTCAGGAGGGCCCTAGACTTACTACAGCTCTCGAGGTTACATAGGGGCGGTGTTCAGGAGGGCCCTAGACTTACTACAGCTCAAGAGGTTACATAGGAGCTGTGTTCAGGAGGGCCCTAGACTTACTACAGCTCTCGAGGTTACATAGGGGCGGTGTTCAGGAGGGCCCTAGACTTACTACAGCTCAAGAGGTTACATAGGAACTGTGTTCAGGAGGGCCCGAGACTTACTACAGCTCTATGGAAGTTACATAGGGGCGGTGTTCAGGAGGGCCCTAGACTTACTACAGTTCTAGAGGTTACATAGGGGCGGTGTTCAGGAGGGCCCTAGACTTACTACAGCTCTATGGAGGTTACATAGGGGCAGTGTTCAGGAGGGCCCTAGACTTACTACAGTTCTAGAGGTTACATAGGGGCGGTGTTCAGGAGGGCCCTAGACTTACTACAGCTCTATGGAAGTTACATAGGGGCGGTGTTCAGGAGGGCCCTAGACTTACTACAGCTCTAGAGGTTACATAGGAGCTGTGTTCAGGAGGGCCCTAGACATACTACAGCTCTATGGAAGTTACATATGGGCGGTGTTCAGGAGGGCCCTAGACTTACTACAGCTCTATGGAGGTTACATAGGGCCAGTGTTCAGGAGGGCCCTAGACTTACTACAGTTCTAGAGGTTACATAGGGGCGGTGTTCAGGAGGGCCCTAGACTTACTACAGCTCTATGGAGGTTACATAGGGGCGGTGTTCAGGAGGGCCCTAGACTTACTACAGCTCTAGAGGTTACATAGGGGCTGTGTTGAGGAGGGCCCTAGACTTACTACAGCTCTCGAGGTTACATAGGGGCGGTGTTCAGGAGGGCCCTAGACTTACTACAGCTCAAGAGGTTACATAGGAACTGTGTTCAGGAGGGCCCGAGACTTACTACAGCTCTATGGAAGTTACATAGTGGCGGTGTTCAGGAGGGCCCTAGACTTACTACAGTTCTAGAGGTTACATAGGGGCGGTGTTCAGGAGGGCCCTAGACTTACTACAGCTCTATGGAAGTTACATAGGGGCGGTGTTCAGGAGGGCCCTAGACTTACTACAGCTCTATGGAGGTTACATAGGGGCGGTGTTCAGGAGGGCCCTAGACTTACTACAGCTCTATGGAGGTTACATAGGGGCGGTGTTCTGGAGGGCCCTAGACTTACTACAGCTCTAGAGGTTACATAGGGGCGGTGTTCAGGAGGGCCCTAGACTTACTACAGCTCTATGGAGGTTACATAGGGGCGGTGTTCAGGAGGGCCCTAGACTTACTACAGCTCTATGGAAGTTACATAGGGGCGGTGTTCAGGAGGGCCCTAGACTTACTACAGCTCTATGGAAGTTACATAGGGGCGGTGTTCAGGAGGGCCCGAGACTTACTACAGCTCTAGAGGTTACATAGGAGCTGTGTTCAGGTGGGCCCTAGACTTACTACAGCTCTATGGAGGTTACATAGGGGCGGTGTTCAGGTGGGCCCTAGACTTACTACAGCTCTAGAGGTTACATAGGAGCTGTGTTCAGGAGGGCCCTAGACTTACTACAGCTCTATGGAGGTTACATAGGAGCTGTGTTCAGGAGGGCCCTAGACTTACTACAGCTCTAGAGGTTACAATTCACTTATAGTTCTACGTTTTCCCAAGTCACTCCCTGTTCCCACAGATATAACAAGTGGGTTGTTCTCGAAGTTCAAAGGTCAGTCTGAGGGCCTGACCGGTGAACCCTTAAGGTCAAATTACGTCACACGACCTGGCAGGCATCATGTGATCCCCTGCAGGGTTCACAGGAGCTGACACGAGGTCAGAGGTCACCACAGGGTGAAAGGTTAAAGAGAGGAACTGAATGAGAGAAAGATGAGAGAAGGAGTCTTCTGGAACACAGACATCCAGGAAGACAAACACCCATAGGATGAGGCAGGGGGAGGAAGGGAGGGGTAGTCACGCACATCCCCACACGGGTCATACACAACAGACGTGGTGACGAGGCCATTCATCAGACAGACGTGTGTGTGTGTGTGTGTGTGTGTGTGTGTGTGTGTGTGTGTGTGTGTGTGTGTGTGTGCACGCACTTCCTCGTGTGTTTTCACGTGCTACTCGTAACGCATTAGGAGGGCCAGAATAGGCACATAAACCGAACACACACAGGCACACAGAGAGAAAACGCAAACAGAGGAAGGAGAGCGAGTTAAATGACCATCCCCCAGGAACCACGGTGATAGAATAGTCCTTCCCAGGCAGAACTCACTAAAATGGACCTTCTGGACCTAGAGGAGCGGGACCAGTCCACATTCTGTCAAACGGAGGGGGGGCAGGGAGGGGTGTGGACAAGACAGGAGCATTATTTCCAAGTAAAGAACAGCCATTTAAAGAACAATGCTTTAACATCCAAAAGGAACACATCTAAGCACAGTATCAGTCGGTGATCATGAAGAGGTGTCTTGTGATAAACGTTGCTCTTCATTTAGTGTTATGTTGATGTGGAGTTCGTGTTATGGTGCTTTTAAATGCTCTTCTTCTAGCACTACGAACATCGATTTCAGAGGAGATTCTACCTCACTCAAATGCTTGTTTTTAATTACTGAATGAACCTATGTAAAGTAACTCTGGATAAGAGCGTGTGCAAAATCAGTGTTCCTTAATCCATACCAGGAGGCACATATTTGCTCTAGCCCAGCACTAACACACCTGACTCAACACTTCAACATCCCATTGATGATAAATTAACAGAGTGTAGCACGGTACAGAGTAATAAAGAAAGATAAATTGTGTCCGTTCCTTATCTTGCTTTTCTATCTTCTGTTTTGTATCATGGTTTGACACCAACTCCATGCCCTTATGTTGTGACAGCGCCATCTGTTCCTCTTGGATAGAGCTTGGTTACGATCTGCACTTTGAAGACAAGTCAGTATTCGGTACAACCTGACAGACAGGTTTGGTGTCTGTCTGTGTGTGTGTCCTATCAAATGACAGAAAAACGCTGGGAAGATTGCACACTGTCACAATGGGCTTGTGTGTGGTACAACACGTCACAGTATGTCCTTACTATAGCTTTAAGTACAACTCGACGAATGGCTTGACGAACTCCATGCACTTTAAAATGACTAAAACCAAATTGAAACAGTGTAGAAAATATAATGGATCTATATTCATCGTTTCATGACGGGCCAGCTCGCTAATAATAACTGTGCATAGTCAATGGACCTACATTCATATAGCTTCTTGACCTTCCAACTCGCTAATAATCACTAGACATTCAGGGAGCATATTTTTTTTTTTTTTACGTATAGTGGATAGATGTAGATGTGGCTGTCATGAAATTTAATCAGCCGTTGATTGTCAAGCAAATAACTATCGGTCTCACTGTAATTTACTGTTAATTAACAAACATGTTTAGCATCTCCTGGCTTCCACACACAGCCTCCAAGCCACTGATGCAGACCTTCAGAACATATACATTTTAAAAAGTCTAATAAACCCATGTAATATAGCCCTACACCATCACAATTAAACCATTATTTATTTTAGACAGGTCTGAAGAAGCATGATATGAAGAACATTTTGAACAGAATAGCATACTCTGAGTTGTCTGTATGTTAGGTCCTGATCTGGCAATGCCAAATGGCTGTCGGCTACACTAGTTCATTTAGCAGACAAGAATTGCTTAGAATTCCATGGTATTATTTTATAGTATGAAGAATACAATTGAACAAAGCTGAATAAAATAGGAAGTATATTTTCTCCAAGCGATGAGGTAGTGCGCACATGTGGTTATTCTGTGTTGAGCTGTTAACAAAGAAACAGGTATTCCTATATGCTTCATTTAGAGTTATTATTCATGTAACTTTAGTTGCTATACAAACGTTGGGCTATACGTTTTGATTTATAAATATATTGTAAGGTCGCATGACGCGACTCATGAGGATTTGAAAATAAGTCGCTCGAAAGGCATGAGTGCTGCTTTGTTTTTTGCGCAGGCTGTACACACTACATCAGCCACTCATTCACAATTTGACAAGCACTTGATAATGCATATAATTTCATGGTGGCATCCCCTTTGTGTGGCCGTAATGCACCCCCAAAAAATCCATGCCTTTTGCGTCGTGCCTTTCTCCCGGAGGGCTGCGCACTCCGTCATGTGATCAGTTCTTTCTCAGAGGCTACAAGTGAAGAAAGACACATGGGGGACGCAAACAGTGTCATCCTTATCCAGTTCCGAGGTGCATATCGAAGATATTGGAACTGTCCACATTTACTTTTCGTCAGCCAACAAGATGAGTAGGCCTAACGAACAGCAAGAGTACTAGCCTATGTCAATCTACTATCCCCCATAGTACAAATATTCTATTCTATTCTGTGCGAGAAATGAATATTCCAAACATAGTCTGGGACAGTTGGGGATGCGATAGTTCCCAAATTAATACAACCACTGGCATTAAAAAAACGTTTTTACGCAATGTGGCTGACAACAGATTAGAACGTTTAGCTTAAACTGTTGATAAACTATTAGCCATTTCTTCACATTATAAGTGCAAAATATTTGCACATGGTAGTAAGCTATAAGCGAAATGTTCCATTTGCAATGTGCTTAATGTTAGGGAAGTTTAAAAATAAATATAGTAAGCCTAGCCTATAGAAAGGTAAGTCTCCTCTTTTTAGTAGAGGCCATCACTGTTTTCCCCCAATTGCATAGCCTATTGAAATGTGGCGCAACATGAGCTCATGGGCTCTCAAGTGTTTGATTCGATTTGTTATTACATTTGCATTGATGTCAGAGTGATTAGAGGGAAAATAGAGTGCTGAATACCAGGCAGTTAGCAGGTTTGGTAGATTACAAATGCCATCCGCAGCATCAGAGCTTGGAGAAACGTATTACCGTGACTAAACGATCACGTGGAATTTGACTGCCTTCATGACTTGTGACCACTGGTGTGGCGGTAATAGAGTCACATTCTGACGACATGGAAATAGCATTTTCAGCGCGACCCTTCGGACCTCGAAGACAGAATGCAGCCCCCGAGGCAAAATTACTTAGACACCCCTGACCTGGAAGGAGAAATGGCAGAGTGGGAAGAGTAGTTCCAATGGAATCTTTCCACAGAGACATAAATCTTGTTGAGTTATTAATACCAATGTAATAACTTCTCTGCCTCACCATGTACCTCAAACTCAGAACCGTTCACTGACACTGAGCCACTCTCTCCAATCTCTCATTTCCTCAATACTCTCCCAATACGTGTACCTCAAACTAGGGCCAGTTCATTGGAGCTAAACCTCTCTCTCTCTCCCATTCCTCTCACTCATCCCGTACCTCAAACTGGGGCCAGTTCATGGGCATGCCAGGACCGTGGTTGGAGCGGAACCACTTGAGGTCCTCCACAGCGTCAGCAGCAGAGATAGTGTCCTCCAACGTGTGGTAGACTGTCTGAAATCTAGAGAGGGAGAGAAGAGGAAGACAGGAGAGCGAGAGAAAGAAAGAGAGCGAGAGGGTACATCAGCATTTCCCTAATGTTGGATGGTGAACCATGTCCAATCCCAAATCCCCCCCCCTCTAGGTAGATCTGGGTTGTAGAGCCTCAAATCCAAATGGACCCTTATCACCTACTCCCTAACCACTCCTGTAGATATAAGAGGATTGAATAGCAGCCAATCAGAAGGAAAATAAAGCTATGAAGCTTAGGATGCAGAGGCTAGGGGTCCATTTGGAATTGATATGCAGAGGTGGAGGGGTCTTACTCATCATTGGTGGAGGTGTCATAGCCTACTTGTGATTAGTGGAGAGGTCGAGGTGATGCTTGACTTCCAGCAGAAGTGCTTTGAAGAAGGTGATGCGTTTGTCCTCAAACTGCTGCCATTGTTCAAACACCTGCTCCATGTTCTCCATGTACTGGGGAGTCACCTTGTCCAGCTCCTCCAGAGACTTCTCATAGCGCTCCTTAGTCTGGGACCCAGAGGATCATACAGGGAAGCACACACACACGTAAGGAGACATAGACACAGGTAAGCACACACACACGTAAGGAGACATACACATAGGTAAGCACACACACACACACGGACAGACATACGGAGCTGAAACATTTGCTCCATATTGTCAGGATACTCAAATGGTCAGTCACATTCCAGCCATGACACACAACATAGACATAAAACACATGTCCACACAGAGATGATTTTACACCAGTGTAACCCCCCTCTCCCCCACCCCCATCCCTACCTTCTCCATCTCCTGCTGGCACTTCTCCACCTTGTCCTGCAGTTTCTTCTGGGCCTCAGGGTTGCTGTTGTTCTCCAGCTTGCTGTTGTTCTCCCGGCTGGTGGCCAGCTTCTCTTCCTTACAGGCCCCGTGGTACGCCTTCTTCATCGTCTCCATCTGCCATATGGCACAGAGAAGGTAAGGTACAGCGGTTAACATCATGCTTATGTAGCCAATGGATAACAAAGTTAGCATGGCAGCTAAGTGACTATTCAATATGATTCCACCCTTACAGTGGCAGACACAAGCTTTGGAACAAGACCAGCTCTAGCCTTTTGGGGGCCATAAGCAAAACTTGCCTGGGGGTCCCCCCCACGTCGCAGACAAAACATTTAGTGGCCCACCTCTTGGCGGAGAAGAGAAATGTGCAGTTTTTTTGCCACTGAACACGCCGATTTGCTCGTGTTTTTCTGTTGCTCATTACAAAAACACGATTTCAGTCTTGGAGGCATATTTCCTGACCGATTCTGCAATTGGCTAATGATGTTTGTCCCCCATGAGACACTGTAGACACGGAAGCCTATTTCACTTCCTTAAAATCCCCAGAATTAATCTAAGACAACTCAAGAAATCTGTAATTAATTTGGACGATTTTGCAGAGGATGTTTAAGATGCACAATTTTACATTAAGGTGTTTGGATAAGTATTTGTCAAGTAAAAGAAATCTGCAATGTGTTGTCTCATGTAAACAAAATCAGAGCTGCTGGGCAGGTGTGTCTCACTGTATGCCATCACCGCAGATGTTCACCCCATGTTAGTGGCCAAATCATCAAATCAAAATCCAACCTTCATTTACCCGTTGTGACATACAGATCTTTCAAACTTAGTATCATCTAAAACAATTATCATATTTACACTTTGTAGTCTTTATACTTTTTGACAAGAATAACTGTTTGACTCATATCGAGACCGTTTTCAAAGGGATGTGTTGACATTCTACACATTTTGCCATGGGGTGGGAATAAAACCCCCCAAAAAGCATCTGCTTATGTCGCTTATTGGCTGGGCTGACACTGCTAAGGAACAATGCTTTTTCAAAAGAATAAAGGTGAGAGGAATGGTGGTGGGGGTCTTTGAAAGGCAAGAGAATGATTAAGTCAAGGTAACAAAATAATACGATAATGAAAGTCTTAAAGACTAAGCACCCAATTCAGACTCTGGTAAACAAAGAGTTGGAAACTAAAATAGACTTAGGGAAAATCTCTGGCGATTGGCAAAACCCGTCCACTTAACAGCTGGGGTTTGATTCAATCTACATCAAATGGAAAGCGGAAGCCTCTTCCTCCATTTTTAAGGAATGAGAAAAGTGGACAAGGCCATTAGTTCCTGTTGTTTGGGACAGGGACAGAGTGGCAGCAATGTTCTTCTCCCACTTATAATGGGATCTCTGAAAAAGGAAACAGAGGGAACAGCCTGTCTGCCATTGGCTCTGATTATATAATAGAACGGAAGCGCTGTCTGTCTGTCTGTCTGTGAGTGAGTGAGTGAAAGAGAGAAAGAGAGAGTGAGGCAGATTGTGAGATTAAATACGGAATGTGTTCTATCAGTGTTATTGTTTGTGTGCATATGTGACAAGAATGAAACATGAGAGCGAGTATGTGTGTGTGTGTGTGTGTACACGTGCGGTAGACAAGGCCATTCCACCCTCTCCTTTTAAGACAGTTAGCCCATTTCCATCTCCTCTCTCTCGATTGGCTCACTGTCTGGCCCTCAAGTACATGAATTACCTCCTTGACACATACTGCACTAATCTGTCACCGCCTAATGACAACAGGAAGAGGCGTATTGTGACATATCTCACACACATACACCAGCCAGGAAGACTCAGATTGTGAAACTGGTACAATACAAACTCTGCGACCAAAAAGGTTGCCTACAGCCCGGTAAACAGCTTACTACAATGACAGAAAAAAAACAGGACTGTTCCAGAACTCCCAGGTCAGAGAAGTGACGTCAGACATCATTTGAGTGTGAGTGTGTGTGTGTATGTGTTGGTTTGTGCATGTAGGAGTATGTGTGTGTCTGTATTATCAGCACATTAACTGCAGTTAATCTGCACTACTACTAGCCAAAAGCACAGCAGAGCAGCCCAGTGTATTTCCCACACCATAACCAATCAAGGCTCCACAGAGAAACTGAGAGCCGGTTCGACACACAATGGCCTTCCCTTTCGTAGCAGCTGCCTGTGTGGCCAGTGTAAAGTTACACGCCACTGCTTCCTATGAATGGCCAACACTAATGAAATAGCCAGTTTATATAGAAAATAAAATGTTAGTCTCAAAGAAAATGTGAGATAATGTCTAGATACTTTTTAAAGTGGAGATCTAGTTGATAAATTGCCTGACTATGAGACAGTGGATTGCACAGTCAGATGGAACACAGTAAACAGGCATTCTAACATCAGATTAGCCCGTGGTAACTTGTGGATTATAAACTGGGTGGTTCGAGCCCTGAATGCTGATTGGCTGAAAGCCATGGCATATCAGACCATATACTATGTGTATGACAAAACATGTATTTTTACTGCTCTAATTACGTTGGTAATCAGTTTATAATAGCAATAAGGCTCCTCGGGGGTTTGTGATATATGGCCAATATGCCACGGCTAAGGGTGGTGTCCATGCACTCCGTGTTGCTTTGTGTCAAAGAACAGCCCTTAGCCGTGGTATATTGGCCATATACCACACCTCTTCGGGCCTTATTCCTTAAATAGACACCGGCTGGATGGTGGTTTAAACGAATCAGCATTTAGGATTACACCCACCATTGTATAAATAACACTAATGGCCTGTTTGTTGTACAACATAGCAGCTAGTACAGGAGAGAAGCAGCTGCAAACAGCCAAAGCAGTGAGTCAGTGATATGTGTCCAAGTGAACTGAGGGGTGATGGGAATAATTGTGGTGGTGTGGTGGCTATTGCAGAAATCAACAGACTGATAAATGCAGGGTAAAGTGGATGGATGTGTGCTTCTTTACATCTGAGCTGGTTGGTTCTGAGTGCGTGCATGTGTGTGTGCGTGTTTCTTTACTGCATGTGCATATGGATTGTCTGCACGCACCCGTGTTTGTATTGTCTGCGCGTGTATTGTGTTTGTATTGTCTGCGCGTGTATTGTGTTTGTATTGTCTGCGCGTGTATTGTGTTTGTATTGTCTGCGCGTGTATTGTGTTTGTATTGTCTGCGCGTGTATTGTGTTTGTATTGTCTGCGCGTGTATTGTGTTTGTATTGTCTGCGCGTGTATTGTGTTTGTATTGTCTGCGCGTGTATTGTGTTTGTATTGTCTGCGCGTGTATTGTGTTTGTATTGTCTGCGCGTGTATTGTGTTTGTATTGTCTGCGCGTGTATTGTGTTTGTATTGTCTGCGCGTGCGTGTGCGTATTGTCTGCGCGTGCGTGTGCGTATTGTCTGCGCGTGCGTGTGCGTATTGTCTGCGCGTGCGTGTGCGTATTGTCTGCGCGTGCGTGTGCGTATTGTCTGCGCGTGCGTGTGCGTATTGTCTGCGCGTGCGTGTGCGTATTGTCTGCGCGTGCGTGTGCGTATTGTCTGCGCGTGCGTGTGCGTATTGTCTGCGCGTGCGTGTGCGTATTGTCTGCGCGTGCGTGTGCGTATTGTCTGCGCGTGCGTGTGCGTATTGTCTGCGCGTGCGTGTGCGTATTGTCTGCGCGTGCGTGTGCGTATTGTCTGCGCGTGCGTGTGCGTATTGTCTGCGCGTGCGTGTGCGTATTGTCTGCGCGTGCGTGTGCGTATTGTCTGCGCGTGCGTGTGCGTATTGTCTGCGCGTGCGTATTGTCTGCGCGTGCGTGTGTGTCTGTACGACTTCCCAACCTCTTTCAGTTTCTTGGCCCAGGGTTTCTGGGCCTTGCGGAAGCCGTCATCAGCCTCCTTGGTCTCCTTGAAGCCTCCGATCATCTGTTTGTGGTAGTAGTCCCTCTGCCACACCTTGAGCTTCTCACAGTCCTCCCCCATCAGCACCGCCTTCACCTCCATGTGGAGCTCGCTCACCTTCTCCGCCTCCGTGCACAGGGCACCCCACGCCCGCTCCAGGGTCCCGTACTGAGGGCCTGGGGATGCACATGATTAGATCATAACACACATGCTTACGGTGATGGAGACCTGTCTCCAGTGCTTGCACCACTGAAGTGTGTGTGTGTGCCTACCCTTCTCTATAAGCTGTCTCCAGTGCTTGAACCACTGAAGTGTGTGTGTGTGTGTGTGCCTACCCTTCTCTATAAGCTGTCTCCAGTGTTTGGACCACTGAAGTGTGTGTGTGTGTGCCTACCCTTCTCTATAAGCTGTCTCCAGTGCTTGAACCACTGAAGTGTGTGTGTGTGTGTGCCTACCCTTCTCTATAAGCTGTCTCCAGTGTTTGGACCACTGAAGTGTGTGTGTGTGTGCCTACCCTTCTCTATAAGCTGTCTCCAGCGTTTGGACCACTGAAGTGTGTGTGTGTGTGTGTGTGTGTGTGTGTGTGTGTGTGTGTGTGTGTGTGTGTGTGTGTGTGTGTGTGTGTGTGTGCCTACCCTTCTCTATAAGTTGTCTCCAGCATTTGGACCACTGAAGTGTGTGTGTGTGTGTGTGTGTGTGTGTGTGCCTACCCTTCTCTATAAGCTGTCTCCAGCGTTTGGACCACTGAAGTGTGTGTGTGTGTGTGTGTGTGCCTACCCTTCTCTATAAGCTGTCTCCAGCGTTTGGACCACTGAAGTGTGTGTGTGTGTGCCTACCCTTCTCTATAAGCTGTCTCCAGCGTTTAGACCACTGAAGTGTGTGTGTGTGTGCCTACCCTTCTCTATAAGCTGTCTCCAGCTTTTGGATCACTGAAGTGTGTGTGTGTGTGTGTGTGTGCCTACCCTTCTCTATAAGCTGTCTCCAGCGTTTGGACCACTGAAGTGTGTGTGTGTGTGTGTGTGCCTACCCTTCTCTATAAGCTGTCTCCAGCGTTTGGACCACTGAAGTGTGTGTGTGTGTGTGTGTGCCTACCCTTCTCTATAAGCTGTCTCCAGCGTTTGGACCACTGAAGTGTGTGTGTGTGTGTGCCTACCCTTCTCTATAAGCTGTCTCCAGCGTTTGGACCACTGAAGTGTGTGTGTGTGTGTGTGTGTGCCTACCCTTCTCTATAAGCTGTCTCCAGCGTTTGGACCACTGAAGTATGTGTGTGTGTGTGTGTGCCTACCCTTCTCTATAAGCTGTCTCCAGCGTTTGGACCACTGAAGTGTGTGTGTGTGTGTGCCTACCCTTCTCTATAAGCTGTCTCCAGCGTTTGGACCACTGAAGTGTGTGTGTGTGTGTGTGCCTACCCTTCTCTATAAGCTGTCTCCAGCGTTTGGACCACTGAAGTGTGTGTGTGTGTGCCTACCCTTCTCTATAAGCTGTCTCCAGCGTTTGGACCACTGAAGTGTGTGTGTGTGCCTACCCTTCTCTATAAGCTGTCTCCAGCGTTTGGACCACTCTGTGAGCTGCTGTGCGTAGGACTTCTCGATGCGCGCCCGCTCATGGAGACAGTTCATCAGGTCGTTACACAGGCGACTGCCATCGTCCACCCTCCTCACTGCCCGCTTGTAGTTCCCCACCTGAGAGAGAGAAAGGGGGAGGGAGAGATACTTGGAGTTAGGGGGGGCAGGTGAGAGGGTGTGTGTGTATCATATAATGACGTATATTTGTTAATTGTATGTGTTATACTGCATGTTGTCTACCGTCTCACCTCCCAGAAGCTGTCACTGGAGACGTCGACCATGGAGTCATCGTAGGAGCCGGACATGGCTGCTGCCCTCGGTACCCACAGTCCTCAGGGGCTGAAACACACAGTCAACAACACCATAACACACAGCAGACTGGCATTTATACAGACTGGCTGTTCTACAGACTGGCTGCAGGGGACAGGACAGCACTCAGTCTTCAAAAAAGTGCTATTTTTACTGCATTAAAAAAAAAAGTTTTTACTTTCTACCCTAGCTGGGTCTTTCCTTAGGTCCTGTCTGTCTGTCCAGTCTTTCCAAGGGCACTGGGATGTGCTGACAGCGTCTGGTGTTCTACCACGTGTAGAGAGCCCTGTGTGGGGCAGACTTAATACTCTGACCCCCTGGCAGCACAGCCTAGTAGGGCTACTAGCCTACGTACCATATGAACAAACACACACAACTAGGCTACTCCTTTCTCTCCATGAGTAGGAAGATGAAGCGTATGACAATGAGACTAATAAAAACTAGTAAAAGCACATTATCATAAAAGGCCACAAACAACACCCAGGCAACGTAATTATCACGCCGTCACTGACACTCCTGAGAAATGCTGAGCTGGGACCACGGCCAAAGATATGATCCAAGAGAGAAAGAATTAACAAGAGGGGCAACGGAGCGAGACAGATAGGAGTGTGTGCAATCTGTAATCTGGTGTGAATCTAAACAGCAGGTGAGTGTGTTCACCCATTTCAAAAACCTTACAGCCTGAAAAACAACAACACACAGCTCTGTGCAGAGTGGCACAGAGGGCCTAGTGTGTGTGACTTATCTGTCGTTTTAGCACACACTGTGGGGAGCTTCCGTTTGCTGAGAGCGGAACTCCACTGACAGAAAGACCTCTGTTCCTCTCCTCCTTCATCCTCCTCCCCCCGTTTGCTTTCTCTCTCCATCCTCCCCTCTGTCTGCTTTCTCTCTAAATCGCTGCTCTATCTTCAGCTTCCAAGTAGGCCCCTGATCCTCTCGCCATCTCTTCATGATTGTGTGTAAGATAGTGTGTGTTTCCTGGCGGTCAGTAGCCCATGTTCTCCAAACCACAGCTAGGGCTGGGGAACAGAGAGAGGGTTGTTGTGGCTTGAGGGAGGGCCACAGACAAGAGTGGCTTTCACAACACTTGACCAACACATGCTCTCTGTTGTGCTTCTCTAACACACACACACACACACACACACACACACACACACACACACACACACACACACACACACACACACACACACACACACACACACACACACACACACACACACACACACACACACACAAAAGTGCTGTCAGGGTAATGATTGTGTGAGGTGAAGAGTCATCGACAGAGAGGTTGAGAGAGACTTTACAAGACTTTACAGACTTTACAATGGAAAGGAAGGAGATGATCTGACCTATATAATAATATATGCCATTTAGCAGACGCTTTTATCCAAAGCGACTTACAGTCATGTGTGCATACATTCTACGTATGGGTGGTCCCGGGAATCGAACCCACTACCCTGGCGTTACAAGCGCCATGCTCTACCAACTGAGCTACAGCAGGACCCTATCTAACATGTCCCACAATGTAACAAATGCTGAACTGCAAATCAGATGTGGAATCTGTATCTAGTGGAGCAGCGGTCTAAGGCACTGCATCTCAGTGCAAGAGGCGTCACCGTAGTCCCTGGTTCGAATCCAGGTTGCATCACATCCGGACGTGATTGGAAGTGCCATAGGGCCGCGCACGACTGGCCCAGCGTCATCCGGGTTCGGCCGGGGCAGGTCGTCATTGTAAATAGGAATTTGTTCTTAATTGACATGCCTAGTTAAATAAAGGTTAAAAAAAAGGACCAATGAAAAGAAATCCCCTGGGCCAGACAACATTAGTGGTCTCCTACTAAAGGGTTACCATAGCCACTGGGCCAGACAACATTAGTGGTCTCCTACTAAAGGGTTACCATAAGTCCCTGTGCCAGACAACATTAGTGGTCTCCTACTAAAGGGTTACCATAGCCACTGGGCCAGACAACATTAGTGGTCTCCTACTAAAGGGTTACCATAAGTCCCTGGGCCAGACAACATTAGTAGTCTCCTACTAAAGGGTTACCATAAGCCCCTGGGCCAGACAACATTAGTAGTCTCCTACTAAAGGGTTACCATAAGTCCCTGGGCCAGACAACATTAGTGGTCTCCTACTAAAGGGTTACCATAAGTCCCCTCGGCCAGACATCATTAGTGGTCTCCTACTAAAGGGTTACCATAGCCACTGGGCCAGACAACATTAGTGGTCTCCTACTAAAGGGTAACCATAAGTCCCCTCGGCCAGACATCATTAGTGGTCTCCTACTAAAGGGTTACCATAGCCACTGGGCCAGACAACATTAGTGGTCTCCTACTAAAGGGTTACCATAAGCCCCTGGGCCAGACATCATTAGTGGTCTCCTACTAAAGGGTTACCATAGCCACTGGTCCAGACAACATTAGTGGTCTCCTACTAAAGGGTTACCATAGCCACTGGGCCAGACAACATTAGTGGTCTCCTACTAAAGGGTTACCATAGCCCCTGGGCCAGACATCATTAGTGGTCTCCTACTAAAGGGTTACCATAGCCCCTGGGCCAGACAACATTAGTGGTCTCCTACTAAAGGGTTACCATAGCCCCTGGGCCAGACATCATTAGTGGTCTCCTACTAAAGGGTTACCATAGCCCCTGGGCCAGACAACATTAGTGGTCTCCTACTAAAGGGTTACCATCGCACCTGGGCCAGACAACATTAGTGGTCTCCGACTAAAAGGGTTACAATAAGTCCCTGGGCCAGACAACATTAGTGGTCTCCTACTAAAGGGTTACCATAAGTCCCTGGGCCACACAACATTAGTGGTCTCCTACTAAAGGGTTACCATCGCCCCTGGGCCAGACAACATTAGTGGTCTCCTACTAAAGGGTTACCATAGCCACTGGGCCAGACAACATTAGTGGTCTCCTACTAAAGGGTTACCATAGCCCCTGGGCCAGACAACATTAGTGGTCTCCTACTAAAGTGTTACCATAGTCCCTGGGCCAGACAACATTAGTAGTCTCCTGCTAAAGGGTTACCATAAGCCCCTGGGCCAGACAACATTAGTAGTCTCCTACTAAAGGTTACCATAGCCCCTGGGACAGACAACATTAGTAGTCTCCTGCTAAAGGGTTCCCATAAGCCCCTGGGCCAGACAACATTAGTGGTCTCCTACTAAAGGGTTACCATAGTCCCTGGGCCAGACAACATTAGTGGTCTCCTACTAAAGGGTTACCATAGCCCCTGGGCCAGACATCATTAGTGGTCTCCTACTAAAGGGTTACCATAGCCCCTGGGCCAGACAACATTAGTGGTCTCCGACTAAAAGGGTTACCATAAGTCCCTGGGCCAGACAACATTAGTGGTCTCCTACTAAAGGGTTACCATAAGTCCCTGGGCCAGACAACATTAGTGGTCTCCTACTAAAGGGTTCCCATAAGTCCCTGGGCCAGACAACATTAGTGGTCTCCTACTAAAGGGTTACCATAGCCCCTGGGCCAGACATCATTAGTGGTCTCCTACTAAAGGGTTACCATAAGCCCCTGGGCCAGACATCATTAGTGGTCTCCTACTAAAGGGTTACCATAGCCCCTGGGCCAGACAACATTAGTGGTCTCCTACTAAAGGGTTACCATAGTCCCTGGGCCAGACAACATTAGTGGTCTCCTACTAAAGGGTTACCATAGCCCCTGGGCCAGACATCATTAGTGGTCTCCTACTAAAGGGTTACCATAGCCCCTGGGCCAGACAACATTAGTGGTCTCCTACTAAAGGGTTACCATTGCCCCTGGGCCAGACAACTTTAGTGGTCTCCGACTAAAAGGGTTACCATAAGTCCCTGGGCCAGACAACATTAGTGGTCTCCTACTAAAGGGTTACCATAAGTCCCTGGGCCAGACAACATTAGTGGTCTCCTACTAAAGGGGTACCATCGCCCCTGGGCCAGACAACATTAGTGGTCTCCGACTAAAAGGGTTACCATAAGTCCCTGGGCCAGACAACATTAGTGGTCTCCTACTAAAGGGTTCCCATAAGTCCCTGGGCCAGACATCATTAGTGGTCTCCTACTAAAGGGTTACCATAGCCCCTGGGCCAGACAACATTAGTGGTCTCCTACTAAAGGGTTACCACAGCCCCTGGGCCAGACAACATTAGTGGTCTCCTACTAAAGGGTTCCCATAAGTCCCTGGGCCAGACAACATTAGTGGTCTCCTACTAAAGGGTTACCATAAGTCCCTGGGCCAGACAACATTAGTGGTCTCCTACTAAAGGGGTACCATCGCCCCTGGGCCAGACAACATTAGTGGTCTCCGACTAAAAGGGTTACCATAAGTCCCTGGGCCAGACAACATTAGTGGTCTCCTACTAAAGGGTTACCATAGCCACTGGGCCAGACAACATTAGTGGTCTCCTACTAAAGGGTTACCATAAGTCCCCTCGGCCAGACATCATTAGTGGTCTCCTACTAAAGGGTTACCATAGCCACTGGGCCAGACAACATTAGTGGTCTCCTACTAAAGGGTTACCATAAGCCCCTGGGCCAGACATCATTAGTGGTCTCCTACTAAAGGGTTACCATAGCCACTGGTCCAGACAACATTAGTGGTCTCCTACTAAAGGGTTACCATAGCCACTGGGCCAGACAACATTAGTGGTCTCCTACTAAAGGGTTACCATAGCCCCTGGGCCAGACATCATTAGTGGTCTCCTACTAAAGGGTTACCATAGCCCCTGGGCCAGACAACATTAGTGGTCTCCTACTAAAGGGTTACCATCGCACCTGGGCCAGACAACATTAGTGGTCTCCGACTAAAAGGGTTACAATAAGTCCCTGGGCCAGACAACATTAGTGGTCTCCTACTAAAGGGTTACCATAAGTCCCTGGGCCACACAACATTAGTGGTCTCCTACTAAAGGGTTCCCATCGCCCCTGGGCCAGACAACATTAGTGGTCTCCGACTAAAAGGGTTACCATAGCCACTGGGCCAGACAACATTAGTGGTCTCCTACTAAAGGGTTACCATAGCCCCTGGGCCAGACAACATTAGTGGTCTCCTACTAAAGTGTTACCATAGTCCCTGGGCCAGACAACATTAGTAGTCTCCTGCTAAAGGGTTACCATAAGCCCCTGGGCCAGACAACATTAGTAGTCTCCTACTAAAGGGTTACCATAGCCCCTGGGACAGACAACATTAGTAGTCTCCTGCTAAAGGGTTACCATAAGCCCCTGGGCCAGACAACATTAGTGGTCTCCTACTAAAGGGTTACCATAGTCCCTGGGCCAGACAACATTAGTGGTCTCCTACTAAAGGGTTACCATAGCCCCTGGGCCAGACATCATTAGTGGTCTCCTACTAAAGGGTTACCATAGCCCCTAGGCCAGACAACATTAGTGGTCTCCGACTAAAAGGGTTACCATAAGTCCCTGGGCCAGACAACATTAGTGGTCTCCTACTAAAGGGTTACCATAAGTCCCTGGGCCAGACAACATTAGTGGTCTCCTACTAAAGGGTTCCCATAAGTCCCTGGGCCAGACAACATTAGTGGTCTCCTACTAAACGGTTACCATAGCCCCTGGGCCAGACATCATTAGTGGTCTCCTACTAAAGGGTTACCATAAGCCCCTGGGCCAGACATCATTAGTGGTCTCCTACTAAAGGGTTACCATAGCCCCTGGGCCAGACAACATTAGTGGTCTCCTACTAAAGGGTTACCATAGTCCCTGGGCCAGACAACATTAGTGGTCTCCTACTAAAGGGTTACCATAGCCCCTGGGCCAGACATCATTAGTGGTCTCCTACTAAAGGGTTACCATAGCCCCTGGGCCAGACAACATTAGTGGTCTCCTACTAAAGGGTTACCATTGCCCCTGGGCCAGACAACTTTAGTGGTCTCCGACTAAAAGGGTTACCATAAGTCCCTGGGCCAGACAACATTAGTGGTCTCCTACTAAAGGGTTACCATAAGTCCCTGGGCCAGACAACATTAGTGGTCTCCTACTAAAGGGGTACCATCGCCCCTGGGCCAGACAACATTAGTGGTCTCCGACTAAAAGGGTTACCATAAGTCCCTGGGCCAGACAACATTAGTGGTCTCCTACTAAAGGGTTCCCATAAGTCCCTGGGCCAGACATCATTAGTGGTCTCCTACTAAAGGGTTACCATAGCCCCTGGGCCAGACAACATTAGTGGTCTCCTACTAAAGGGTTACCATAGCCCCTGGGCCAGACAACATTAGTGGTCTCCTACTAAAGGGTTCCCATAAGTCCCTGGGCCAGACAACATTAGTGGTCTCCTACTAAAGGGTTACCATAAGTCCCTGGGCCAGACAACATTAGTGGTCTCCTACTAAAGGGGTACCATCGCCCCTGGGCCAGACAACATTAGTGGTCTCCGACTAAAAGGGTTACCATAAGTCCCTGGGCCAGACAACATTAGTGGTCTCCTACTAAAGGGTTACCATCGCCCCTGGGCCAGACAACATTAGTGGTCTCCGACTAAAAGGGTTACCATAAGTCCCTGGGCCAGACAACATTAGTGGTCTCCTACTAAAGGGTTCCCATAAGTCCCTGGGCCAGACATCATTAGTGGTCTCCTACTAAAGGGTTACCATAGCCCCTGGGCCAGACAACATTAGTGGTCTCCTACTAAAGGGTTCCCATAAGTCCCTGGGCCAGACAACATTAGTGGTCTCCTACTAAAGAGTTACCATAAGTCCCTGGGCCAGACAACATTAGTGGTCTCCTACTAAAGGGTTACCATAGCCCCTGGGCCAGACAACATTAGTGGTCTCCTACTAAAGGGTTCCCATAAGTCCCTGGGCCAGACAACATTAGTGGTCTCCTACTAAAGGGTTCCCATAAGTCCCTGGGCCAGACAACATTAGTGGTCTCCTACTAAAGAGTTCCCATAAGTCCCTGGGCCAGACAACATTAGTGGTCTCCTACTAAAGGGTTACCATAAGTCCCTGGGCCAGACAACATTAGTGGTCTCCTACTAAAGGGTTACCATCGCCCCTGGGCCAGACAACATTAGTGGTCTCCGACTAAAAGGGTTACCATAAGTCCCTGGGCCAGACAACATTAGTGGTCTCCTACTAAAGGGTTCCCATAAGTCCCTGGGCCAGACATCATTAGTGGTCTCCTACTAAAGGGTTACCATAGCCCCTGGGCCAGACAACATTAGTGGTCTCCTACTAAAGGGTTACCATAAGCCCCTGGGCCAGACAACATTAGTGGTCTCCTACTAAAGGGTTAACATATCAACTGTCAGGTGTTTTCTGTGAGCTTTTCCTCACTCTCTAGCAGAACACTCTATCCCAGCAATATGGAATTCATCCACCATATGCCCAGTAACTAAAAAGAGCAATCGCTCCTGCAACATTGACTACAGCCCTGTAGCATTAACATCTAGTGATGAAGAGCTTTGAAAGGCTGATTCTACAAAAGGAATCACAGGAATCATAGATCTTCCTGTTCTCTCTCTCCCTCCTGCCCTCGCTCAGCTGTTGCTGTCTATCACTCACCAAATCGCTGCCATGACAACTATGGAACACAGCAGTGCATGGAATGGACCACAACATTCTACAGCCAAGCTAATCCCGTTTGTAACTTTATAAAAAATAAACAGAGCACCGTTTGTGGACCTGGTGGATCCATTCACACAATGTCTGATCAGTGCCTGTTCAGTGGCTTCTATAAAGCATATTATTGTATCGATTCAACACCTTTCATGGAGCATACAAATGGACCAAACCCTTTCATTGAGCAAACAGCCTACATTTCTATACTGCTACTATACCATTAACTAACCTAACAGAAACTAAGAGCTGGCTAGTGGCTACAACAACAGACTTCCTAACCGAAGAGAACTCTGTATAGGGTGCCAGGTAGCCTAGTGGGTAAGAGTGCTGGGCCAGTAACTGAAAGGTCGCTGGTCCAAATCCCAGAGTGGTCCTTGAGCAAGGCACTTCACCCTAATTGCTTCTGTAAGTTGCTCTGGATAAGAGTGTCTGCTAAATGTCGTAACATAAAGGTATAGAGAAGATTGCAAGACGAACCCACAGCCAACTAGTACAAACCAAATAGGATGGACCCCTAAGGAAACTAGTTGGTGACCGCAATGAACTATGAACACAGTTCAGAACCACTAAACATCTCTAGACTGAGGAGGTTTAGACACAGAGGCCTAATTCAGTATTTTCCCCCATTCTCTCCAATGTCTACACTTGGTTGCTGTTTGTTACCCATTTGCTATATGTTTAACCAAACCCTAAAATGAGTGTGTTCACAGCCATGGAAGAACACTAAAGTAATTCCACTGCCTAAAAATAGTAAAGCACCCTTTGCTGGCTCTAACTACCACCCAATCAGTTAACAGCCTGTTCTTAGTAAACTGATGGAGATAATTGTAAACTGATGGAGATAATTGTGTTTGAACAAGTTAACTACTGATTCAGCATGCATATAGAGAAGGGCACTGAACTTGTACTGCACTGACTCAGATGACTGATGTTATTGATCATAATTTGTAAAAAGTAACTTGTTATGGCTTTACATCACCTGCGTTCACATGGTTGGAAAGTTACTTATTTAATTGAACTTGGAAGCTTCTCTAACGTCAGTGTGGTGACCCGCAGGGCAGTTGCCTTGGGCCATTGCAAATTATTTGTAGAAAAATAAAGAGTAACTTGTCTTACAAGAAGCTCTAATTACTATGTATGCTGATGATTCCACACTCTACATGTCAGCACCCAAAGCCAGTGAGAGCTCACAGACTCTTATTACAAGGAGTTTGTCTGTATCAGAATGGGTGATTAACAAACTGGTCTTAAGTACATCTAAAAAGATTGTATTTGGTTCATAACATTCTCCAAGACCTAAACCTCAACTGGAGTTGTGTATAAAGGGTGTGACAATTGAGCAAGTTGAGGAAGCTGAACTCTAGGAGTAATATTGGATGTGTTCATGGCATCCACATCACTAAGTTCTTAACATGGTCCACACACACCCCACAGTCTTGAAGAGGTCACGACAGCACCTCTTCCAACTCAGGAGGCTGAAAAGATTTGACATGGGCCCTCGGATGTTCTACAGCTGCACCATAGAGAGCATCTTGTCTGGCTGCATCACCCTCGACCGCAAAGCACTAGAGCGGTGTGGACTAGAGGTCGACCAATTAATCGGAATGGCCAATTAATTTGGGCCGATTTCAAGTTTTCATAACAATCGGAAATCAGTATTTTTGGGCGCCGATTTGCAGAGTTTTTTTTAATACCTTTATTTAACTAGGCAAGTCAGTTAAGAACACATTCTTATTTTCAATGACTGCCTAGGAACGGTGGGTTAACTGTCTTGTTCAATGGAAGAACGACAGATTTTCACCTTGTCCGCTCGGGGGATCCAATCTTGCAAACTTACAGTTAACTAGTTCAACGCAATAACGGCCTGCCTCTCTCTCGTTGGACTCCACAAGGAGACAGCCTGTTACGCAAATGCAGTAAAACAAGGTAAGTTACTAGCTAGCATTAAACTTATCTTATAAAAAAACAATCAATCATAACCACTAGTTATCATCAACCATGTGTAGTTATTACTAGATATTATCTAGCGTGTCCTGCTTTGCATACAATCTGACTGAGCATACAAGCATACAAGTATCTAAGTATCTGACTGAGCAGTGGTAGGCAGAAGCAGGCACGTAAACATTCATTGAAACAGCACTTTTGTGCGTTTTGCCAGCAGCTCTTCGTTGTGTGTCAAGCATTGCACTGTTTATGACTTCAAGCCTATCAACTCCCGAGATGAGGCTGGTGTAACCGAAGTGAAATGGCTAGCTAGTTAGTGCGCGCTAATAGCGTTTCAAACGTCATTCGCTCTGAGCCTTCTAGTAGTTGTTCCCCTTGCTCTGCATGGTTAACGCTGCTTCGATGGTGGCTGTCGTTGTGTTGCTGGTTTGAGCGAGGAGAGGGACGGAAGCTATACTGTTACACTTGCAATACTAGTGCCTATAAGAACATCCAATAGTCAAAGGTTACTGAAATACAAATGGTATAGAGGGAAATAGTCCTATAATAACTACAATCTAAAACTTCTTACCTGGGAATATTGAAGACTCATGAAAGCTGGTGGTTCCTTTTAACATATGTTCTCATGTTCTGAGCAAGGAACTGAAACGTTAGCTTTCTTACATAGCACATATTGCACTTTGTTTTTGCATGTTTTAAACCAAATTGAACATGTTTCATTATTTGAGCCTACATTTATTGATGTATTATATTAAGTTAAAATAAGTGTTCACTCAGTATTGTTGTAATTGTCATTATTTACAAAAAAAAAAAAGTCTGATTAAGTTAACTACTGATATCGGCTTTTTTGGTCCTCCAATAATCAGTATCGGCGCTGAAAAATCATAATCGGTCGACCTCCAGTGTGGACAGCCCAGTAAATCACTGAGGCGGAGCTCTCTGCCATCCTGGACCTCTATATTAGGCAGTGTCAGAGGAAGGCACGAAAAATGGACAAAGATATCAGCCACCCAAGCCAGACTGTTCACTCTCCTACCGTCCAGCAAACAGTACCAGAGAATCGGTTCTCAGACGGACAAACAAGCTCAGAGACAGCTTCTACCCACCAAACCATAAGACGGCTAAATAATCAATGGTTACCCTGACTATCTGCACTGACTCTATACACACACTCACAAGACACACACACAGCCCTTTCCACTCACAGCCATTCATCCCTTATTATGGGTTTAAAATTGGCAGATGTTTTCATTAAGCACCTACATTGGAACCCAGTGACTGTTACAGTAACATGATGTCAGAGCTCAGGTTCACAGCGTTGGATGGGCGTTTGACTGATAGCCGCTACAAACTTGAGCACTGCTCGCGACAAGAATATGACCCCGTCCCTCCTGCTAATTGGGCTACATTTGCACATTTGTTATTGTCTGAGTGAGGGAAATGCTGTAAAACGAGAGAAGTCGACGTGTTCTGAAAGATGAGACGTTGAGGATTATAATAGAAACCAGTCCAAATGTGCACAAACTCATGGAATTTACAGTGTCAACGTTTATGATCGCTATGTTTGATCCACAGTTACGGGATGACATGAGTTATACCCTGGGTTGTCCTGAACACAACGAGCCTGTGTTTGATCCAGTTATGGGATGACATGCGTTATACCCTGGGTTGTCCTGAACACAACGAGCCTGTGTTTGATCCAGTTATGGGATGACATGCGTTATACCCTGGGTTGTCCTGAACACAACGAGCCTGTGTTTGATCCACAGTAACAGGGTGACATGCGTTATGCCCTGGGTTGTCCTGAACACAACGAGCCTGTGTTTGATCCAGTTATGGGATGACATGCGTTATACCCTGGGTTGTCCTGAACACAACGAGCCTGTGTTTGATCCACAGTAACAGGGTGACATGCGTTATGCCCTGGGTTGTCCTGAACACAACGAGCCTGTGTTTGATCCAGTTATGGGATGACATGCGTTATACCCTGGGTTGTCCTGAACACAACGAGCCTGTGTTTGATCCACAGTTATGGGATGACATGCGTTATACTCTGGGTTGTCCTGAACACAACGAGCCTGTGTTTGATCCACAGTTACAGGGTGACATGCGTTATACTCTGGGTTGTCCTGAACACAACGAGCCTGTGTTTGATCCACAGTAACAGGGTGACATGCGTTATACCCTGGGTTGTCCTGAACACAACGAGCCTGTGTTTGATCCACAGTTATGGGATGACATGCGTTATACTCTGGGTTGTCCTGAACACAACCTGCCTGTGTTTGATCCACAGTAACAGGGTGACATGCGTTATACCCTGGGTTGTCCTGAACACAACGAGCCTGTGTTTGATCCACAGTTATGGGATGACATGCGTTATACTCTGGGTTGTCCTGAACACAACGAGCCTGTGTTTGATCCACAGTTACAGGGTGACATGCGTTATACCCTGGGTTGTCCTGAACACAACGAGCCTGTGTTTGATCCACAGTTATAGGGTGACATGCGTTATACCCTGGGTTGTCCTGAACACAACGAGCCTGTGTTTGATCCACAGTTATGGGATGACATGCGTTATACCCTGGGTTGTCCTGAACACAACGAGCCCGTTTGTCGTATTGTGGAAGAAAATTAGGTGTGGAGCACGCACAGGAATGCACTCATGACTCCAAAATTACAATCTGTTTGTCTTTAGTGCCTTTTGAAAGCCTAACACTGGAAGATCATATTTTATAAAACTTAATGAACCATGTTGGCAACAGAATAAGCTTTCAAATGATGCCAACCTGACCCAGATTGCGATTTTTAATGGACTGTTTTTGGATTGTGTAAATATTCATTGTGTGACGGTGGGGACGCATGGCTGTGTTCCAAACAAACAACTGCAAGAGATCTTGCTTCAGTTCCTCAATCTCAAAGCTGGGAGAGCTAAAAAAAAGCACCTTATAGTTGAAGGCTCTTTCAGTTAAAGTGCATTGAAATTACATAGGAACTGTGCATAGCTTGGAGAGATGCGTGGCAACTTAGCGAGACCAGTTAAACCTCTAACTCAACCCTTAAAATCGTTTTTTATTATCTTGCACCTACTCCAAAATGTCAATGAATATTCTTATGTTACTGAATGTATCCAGAGAATTTTCAGATTTTGTTAACAACAAATACTGTGAGAAGCAGCATAAAATGTAAATGCGCTTTGGAGAGATGTATTATTTTTACATGTATTCTTGCCTGAGCAACCTCCTGGTGGCAGAGCATTCCGTGATGATATTGCGCTATAACTGATCGAAGCATTAAATCTGTTTTCTTTGGTTTGAGTCCCGTGAAGAAACCCATAGACATATCCCCCGACCCTAACCCATAGACATATCCCCCGACCCTAACCCATAGACATATCCCCCGACCCTAACCCATAGACATATCCCCCGACCCTAACCCATAGACATATCCCCCGACCCTAACCCATAGACATATCCCCCGACCCTAACCCATAGACATATCCCCCGACCCTAACCCATAGACATATCCCCCGACCCTAACCCATAGACATATCCCCCGACCCTAACCCATAGACATATCCCCCGACCCTAACCCATAGACATATCCCCGACCCTAACCCATAGACATATCCCCCGACCCTAACCCATAGACATATCCCCGACCCTAACCCATAGACATATCCCCGACCCTAACCCATAGACATATCCCCCGACCCTAACCCATAGACATATCCCCCGACCCTAACCCATAGACATATCCCCCGACCCTAACCCATAGACATATCCCCCGACCCTAACCCATAGACATATCCCCCGACCCTAACCCATAGACATATCCCCCGACCCTAACCCATAGACATATCCCCCGACCCTAACCCATAGACATATCCCCCGACCCTAACCCATAGACATATCCCCCGACCCTAACCCATAGACATATCCCCCGACCCTAACCCATAGACATATCCCCCGACCCTAACCCATAGACATATCCCCCGACCCTAACCCATAGACATATCCCCCGACCCTAACCCATAGACATATCCCCCGACCCTAACCCATAGACATATCCCCCGACCCTAACCCATAGACATATCCCCCGACCCTAACCCATAGACATATCCCCCGACCCTAACCCATAGACATATCCCCCGACCCTAACCCATAGACATATCCCACTATCTGAAGTGTATGCAAATAGATCATACAAGTGGTTAGGATTGTTCTAAACAAATATATATATTTTTTTTAAGACTAGGAGAGAAGTAGTCAATCTCTCTTCAACCCTCAACCAGAAAAAAAATCATCATGCATGTTGTTGATATTTGTTCTGTTTTTAGTTAAGGCCAAGGCATGCTGCTCTGTTTAAAGCCAGCTGCAGCTTTGCTAGGCCTTTTCTTTGCTGCAACCTGACCATATCACCGGACAGTAATCAAGACAGACAAGACCAGAGCTTGAACATAAGTATAAAACGCAACATGTAAAGTGTTGATCCCATGTTTCACGAGTTTAAATAAAAGATCCTAGAAATGTTGCATTTGCACAAAAAGCTTATTTCTCAAAAATGTTGGTACCATGACGATATCCAGAGGCCCATTGTCGTGCCATTCATCCACCGCCATCACCTCATGTTTCAGCATGATAATGCATGGGCCCATGTCGCAACGATCTGTACACAATCCTGGAAGCTGAAAATGTCCCAGTTCTTCCATGGCCTGCATACTCAAACATACTCACCCATTGAGCATGGTTGAGATGTTGGGTCGTCACACCAGTTACTAAATCTTTGAAAATTGTTGCACTTATGGGGAACATCGCTGCACAGGTATTTTCAGGTCTCTCCAGAGATGTTCGATCGGGTTCAAGTCCAGGCTTTGGCTGGGCCACTCATAGACATTCAGAGACTTGTCCCAAAGCCACTCCTGCGTTGTCTTGGCTATGTGCTTAGGGTCATTGTCCTGTTGGAAGGTGAACCTATGGCCTAGTCTGGAGCAGGTTGTCAAGGATCTCTCTGTACTTTGCTCCATTCATCTTTCCCTCGATCCTGACTAGCCTCCCAGTCCCTGCCGCTGAAAAACATTCTCACAGGATGATGCCGCCACCACCATGCCTCACCGTAGGGACGGTATTGGCCAGGTGATGAGCAGTGTCTGGTTGCTCCAGATGTGACACTTGGCATTCAGGCCAAAGAGTTCCATCTTGGTTTCTTCAGACCAGAGAATCTTGTTTGTCATGGTCTGAGAGTCCTTTAGGACAAAAGGCCTGAATGGTTGTGTGCTGCAGAGATGGTTGTCCTTCTGGAAGGTTCTCCCATCTCCACAGAGGAACTCCGAAGCTCTATCTGAGTGACCATCGGGTTCTTGGTCACCTCCCTGACCAAGGCCCTTCTCCCCCGATTGCTCAGTTTATCCGGGCAACCAGATCTAGGTAGAGTCTTGGTGGTTCCAAACTTCTTCAATTTATGGAGGCCACTATGTTCTTGGGGACCTTCAATGCTGCAGACATAATTTAGTACCCGGCGCCAGATCTGTGCCTCGACACAATCCTGTCCCGGAGCTCTACGGACAATCCCTTCCATCCCATGGCTTGGTTTTTGCTCTGACATGCACTGTCAACTGTGGGACCTTATATAGACAGGTGTGTGCCAATCAATAGAACTTACCAATCAATAGAATTTATCCCAGGTGGACTTCAATCAAGTTGTAGAAACATCAAGTATGATCAAAGGAAACAGGATGCACCTGAGCTCAATTCAGAGTCTCATAGCAAAAGGCTAGAATACTTATGTAAATAAGGTATGTTTTTTTACTTTGAATAAATTAGCACAAAAGAAATCTAAACTGTTTTCACTTTGTCATTTTGGGGTATTGTGCGTAAAAATAATTTAATCAAAAATGTTTTTAAAGTCTATCGTAACAAAATGTGGAAAAGGGGAAGGGGGTCTGAATACTTTCCAAATGCACTGTAGTATGAAGCGAGTAAATAGTATTATTTTTGTTGTCTCCTTCTGCCTTGACAATATTACTTATGTTGTTCTTGTCTATAACTGTTCTTTCTGTACTCTGTCATGCATATTTTATGTGGACCCCAGAAATAGTAGCTGCTGCATGTGCAAGAGTTAATGGGGATCCTAATAATGTACAAGTTTTCACTCCGTTACTTTTACACACCGAAGGATTGAAAAACAATGAATTGGTTCAAGTGTGGGCTAGAGGACATCTTCGCTTTTAAACTTTATTAAGAGCTCTCATTTTATTGTGAGGAACTGCAGTGTTATCAAACATTTTTTTATGTTCTGTCCTCTGTTAATGAATGACCCCTTACACTCATGGAAATTAACCTACATGGAAGCAATTCATTCCTTTGAATCCTTCAGGGGGAGAGAACATACTTCAGGGAGGAGCAAAAATGGAATTAGGCCCCTAGTGTTGTTCCTGGCAGACTGCAGAGTCTGAAGTCCACTCAGCTTCTCTAGGCAACTTGTCATACATACACCGGCCAGAAAACAGAGGGAGCGAAAGCGAGAAAGAGGAACAGAAAGAAGAAGCCATCTAGTACACCTTTCAAATCAAGATGTTTTCCCGCCAACTTTTTTTATATATGAAAGGAATTGCTGGCAAGCCTCTAATTTTATTTCTGCCAACCGACCTAGTCATTATTAAGGTAAAGGTCTGCCTACGGCTTAGTATGAAATTTAGCCGTAATGCTGAGGCAGCACTGGCACGCACTACGCTCCTAAGCTCTTGGTGGTTGCTAGGCAGCGCCCGTTACTGCTATCCTCCAGCCAGTTCTAAACTTTGAGGCATGTCACTCCACCCAGCTCTGCATAGCATGCACTGTTTTCTTAACCACAACCGGATGGATCCATAAAGAATTACTGTGGGAATAAATATCACTGAATGACAAAAATATTAGAATAAAATAGGCTAGTGCAATTGAAGGCATCAAATTGTTGCTTACTGATAGTCCCAAAGTCATCCAATTGTTACAATACATGTGAAGCAATAGCCTACCCGTGTGTGTTCAACTATTTCAGGACCGTTTTACCCTGCTTTGAGACTAGCGTGAGGACTTATATTGATAACATCCATCAATGTCGGATTTTCTTTTAACTGAATCTCCGTTTGGATATTGGTTAGGCTACAATTAGGCTGGTGAAATGCTAAATTGAGGTGAGTGCTACTCATGATCATCTTGTCTAGTTGCCTCATTTACTATCACTGATCAGAATATTTTGCCAGCAGGTTATGTAGCTTAACAAGCGGATTGTTTTGCTCTTCCTTTTCAGTTGCTTAGTAACCTAGGCCAACTCCAGACCTAAAGCCTGTGACTTGTCTTAATCAATGTGATTTTGTATCATTGAATCTCCCCTGTATGCTGTATATGGTTTATTCTCTGGCTGGGAAAATAATTGGAGGTGGTATAGCTCATCTATCACTGATCAGAAACATTTACCACACAATAATGCAGCCTAAATCCAGTGTAGGCTTTGTAATGGTGTATACCATCCATACACGTCCACCCATATCGGCTCATGTCTACTGCCACTACTAAACTTGCCGGTATGTGCACAGGAGATATAAAAGGTTTATCCCGGCAAGAATGTATTATCCTCTAAAAAACATTTGTGTGTGTGTGTGTGTGTGTGTGTGTGTGTGTGTGTGTGTGTGTGTGTGTGTGTGTGTGTGTGTGTGTGTGTGTGTGTGTATATATATATTTATAGGCAACATACCGTAAAGTCTGTCTGTAAAGGGTATAGGATTTGCATGTGTCTCTCTCTCTCTGTGTGTATCCTCCTAAGAATAGAATTAGGAGTGGTGGTCTTCAAACACCTGCAAAACGAGGCCACAGATAAGACGTCGCACCAAATGGACAACTGCTCCAAATGGACAACTGCTCCAAATGGACAACTGCTCCAAATGGACAACTGCTCCAAATGGACAACTGCTCCAGTTTCAATTCTTGATGAAGGAAATAGGGAACTAGGCTTACGTGTGATGTGATCAAACAGTCATTTCATGTTCAGATATTACTACAATTATAGACCAGGTGTACCAAGCATGGTGCAATTCTGCAAATGCCAGCAGCAGAGACATCAAGTTCCAACATTGTCCAATAGCCTCTGATACACTGAACAAATCTAGGTCTGCGTACAGCATAGGAATACACTGCATACTGTCTACAGTGGACAATGCATTGGGCTACGTGGGGTATAGGCAGCAAAGCATTAGTCTACGTGGGGTATAGGCAGCAAAGCATTAGTCTACGTGGGGTATAGGCAGCAAAGCATTAGTCTACGTGGGGTATAGGCAGCAAAGCATTAGTCTACGTGGGGTATAGGCAGCAAAGCATTAGTCTACGTGGGGTATAGGCAGCAAAGCATTAGGCTACGTGGGGTATAGGCAGCAAAGCATTAGGCTACGTGGGGTATAGGCAGCAATGCATTAGGCTACGTGGGGTATAGGCAGCAATGCATTAGGCTACGTGGGGTATAGGCAGCAATGCATTAGTCTACGTGGGGTATAGGCAGCAATGCATTAGTCTACGTGGGGTATAGGCAGCAATGCATTAGTCTACGTGGGGTATAGGCAGCAATGCATTAGTCTACGTGGGGTATAGGCAGCAATGCATTAGTCTACGTGGGGTATAGGCAGCAAAGCATTAGTCTACGTGGGGTATAGGCAGCAAAGCATTAGTCTACGTGGGGTATAGGCAGCAATGCATTAGTCTACGTGGGGTATAGGCAGCAATGCATTAGTCTACGTGGGGTATAGGCAGCAAAGCATTAGTCTACGTGGGGTATAGGCAGCAATACATTAGTCTACGTGGGGTATAGGCAGCAAAGCATTAGTCTACGTGGGGTATAGGCAGCAATACATTAGTCTACGTGGGGTATAGGCAGCAAAGCATTAGGCTACGTGGGGTATAGGCAGCAATACATTAGTCTACGTGGGGTATAGGCAGCAAAGCATTAGGCTACGTGGGGTATAGGCAGCAATACATTAGTCTACGTGGGGTATAGGCAGCAAAGCATTAGTCTACGTGGGGTACAGGCAGCAATACATTAGTCTACGTGGGGTATAGGCAGCAATACATTAGTCTACGTGGGGTATAGGCAGCAAAGCATTAGTCTACGTGGGGTACAGGCAGCAATACATTAGTCTACGTGGGGTATAGGCAGCAATGCGTTAGGCTACGTGGGGTATAGGCAGCAATGCGTTAGGCTACGTGGGGTATAGGCAGCAATGCGTTAGGCTACGTGGGGTATAGGCAGCAATGCATTAGGCTACGTGGGGTATAGGCAGCAAAGCATTAGGCTACGTGGGGTATAGGCAGCAATGCATTAGTCTACGTGGGGTATAGGCAGCAAAGCATTAGTCTACGTGGGGTACAGGCAGCAATACATTAGTCTACGTGGGGTATAGGCAGCAATGCGTTAGGCTACGTGGGGTATAGGCAGCAATGCGTTAGGCTACGTGGGGTATAGGCAGCAATGCGTTAGGCTACGTGGGGTATAGGCAGCAATGCGTTAGGCTACGTGGGGTATAGGCAGCAAAGCATTAGGCTACGAGGGGTATAGGCAGCAATACATTAGTCTACGTGGGGTATAGGCAGCAAAGCATTAGTCTACGTGGGGTACAGGCAGCAATGCGTTAGGCTACGTGGGGTATAGGCAGCAATACATTAGGCTACATGGGGTATAGGCAGCAATACATTAGGCTACGTGGGGTATAGGCAGCAAAGCATTAGGCTACGTGGGGTATAGGCAGCAATACATTAGGCTACGTGGGGTATAGGCAGCAATACATTAGTCTACGTGGGGTATAGGCAGCAATGCATTAGGCTACGTGGGGTATAGGCAGCAATGCATTAGGCTACGTGGGGTATAGGCAGCAATGCATTAGGCTACGTGGGGTATAGGCAGCAATGCATTAGGCTACGTGGGGTATAGGCAGCAATACATTAGGCTACGTGGGGTATAGGCAGCAATACATTAGGCTACATGGGGTATAGGCAGCAATACATTAGGCTACGTGGGGTATAGGCAGCAATACATTAGGCTACATGGGGTATAGGCAGCAATACATTAGGCTACGTGGGGTATAGGCAGCAATACATTAGGCTACGTGGGGTATAGGCAGCAATACATTAGGCTACATGGGGTATAGGCAGCAATACATTAGGCTACGTGGGGTATAGGCAGCAATACATTAGGCTACATGGGGTATAGGCAGCAATACATTAGGCTACGTGGGGTATAGGCAGCAATGCATTAGGCTACGTGGGGTATAGGCAGCAATACATTAGGCTACGTGGGGTATAGGCAGCAATACATTAGGCTACGTGGGGTATAGGCAGCAATACATTAGGCTACGTGGGGTATAGGCAGCAATGCATTAGGCTACATGGGGTATAGGCATAGTATGCTGTGTGTGTGTCTCCTGGCATGTTGAGAAAACACAGACACCCACTAGCTCCAGAACTAGACCCGCTGGGGTTATATGAACCAACATCAAGGGATACAGGGCCCCCCCGGATTGGGCAGCTGTCAGCTGCACATAGAAATACAGGTTCCCAAAGTCAATGAGACAGAGATGGGTCACCCAGGGAGTAATTGAATGCACATGACCATTGAACGGCAGCACTGAGGAGCCTGAGACTGGAGGGGCCTGAGTCATGACACACTACAGCCCTGCTGCACCCAGAACAGACATGAGACTCCACTGACCTTTACCAAAGAGACAGATAGCGAGGCAGTGCGATAGCGAGGCAGTGCGATAGCGAGGCAGTGCGAGAGAGAGGCAGTGCGAGAGAGAGGCAGTGCGAGAGAGAGGCAGTGCGAGAGAGAGGCAGTGCGAGAGAGAGGCCGTGCGAGAGAGAGGCAGTGCGAGAGAGAGGCAGTGCGAGAGAGAGGCAGTGCGAGAGAGAGGCAGTGCGAGAGAGAGGCAGTGCGAGAGAGAGGCAGTGATTGAGAGAGAGAATGTGGGAAATAGAGTGAAACTGAATGAGAATAAAAATGGAGAGAAAGAACGTGGAAAAAATAACAAAAGAGAACAAAAGAATAAGATGAGCGAAAGCGAGCCCGTAACATGGTGATGTGGGAGTTGACTGGTAGGCTAAGTCTAAATAGAGAGGATCCTCAGTGTTGGCTAAATGACATGGGTGGAGGGCTAAACATAGCCTACCGTCTATCAGTGGGCTTCAATTATTTTCTATTTCTGAAGTTGACTACTCTCCACAGATAGCAGTTTGCAGTAGACGGACAGTGCTGGAATGTTCTTAGGCAACTCTGGGCTCAGGGCATTGTACTACTGGTTACAGGTCTGAACTCAGCCACACAATCCTGGCAAACAGACCCTGTCCATCCCAATATTCATAGCTTCAGGTCTGTACTCTTTAGCAGCCCCAGAGAGACAGACAGTGCTCTAATAGAAATCTATAAAAGAGACAGGGACAGTGGGGTACACATGTTAGGATGTTGATCTGTTCATAACACCACTGCAGGGCAATAAAGCGAAGCTCACAAGCATGTCATGCCCAAGCATGTCTGCTGACAGGCACAAACATGTCTGTCCTCAAGCAAGGTGTGTGTGTGTGTGTGTGTGTGTGTTCTCAAACACAGCCCCAGATAGATCTCACAATCATGCCCTTATAAATAAGCACCTCTCAGACAAAGACAGTGGTGTGTATTTAAAGATGGGAGTGTGTGTTCACCACTCTGTTCTCTGCTCCTGTCCCTGAAACTGAGTTCACACACATCAGACAGCAACAACACGTCGCAGGGCATTGCTTATGATAAGATTTTGACATAATCACAAATCTCCCTGCCCATTCTGCCATTAAACTCTGATTTCTGATCAGCCACCCTAGTTTTGCACTAACCTAATACATTATAAGATGAAAAACAAACACTGATCAAGGGCCAGGACGATACCAGTATGGAGATATTCGTTACTATTGTGGCAAGGAAACAAAACACAAAGCAGATTTGACTTCTTTAGGGAAACATCCCTAATGTTGGAAACAAACATCATTATGTCATCATCCAGATTTCCTTTTATTTATTTTCCAAGTTATAGAACACAATATGTTACACCAAGTTAACAGACCAAAGAGGTTGGTCTGCTTCATGGTTTCCATGGAAACAATGTCACGATACGGATATCGTCACAGCCCTACACTGACCCAGAGTAGTCTACCTCAACACACAATGGCAACAAGTTACCTTGGAGGGGTGTCTGATTAGTCTCCCTGTTACAAAAGGAGACACTTCCTTGTTGTCTGAAAAGTGACTCACTGACTATGTGAGCAGGGGAGGCCCCAATCACAGATGTTACACAGTTTGGCCTGACCAGGAAAATAACACTTCCTCTCTTTTGGGTGTAAAGTTAAAAGAGAAGAAAGAAGAACACAGACTCCAGAGTGAGGTCCAGGTCTGAGTAGGAGCGCAAATCAGCACTCCTACTCTGAGAGCCTTGTTACATATAGCCTCAAGGCTATAGTAGTAGGAGATATCACACATGTGGAACCAGCCATACATTGTACAAGTAGGCCTAACATGTATACACTAAACATCAAATGAACCTTGTTTAGAAGCCACTGGCTAAGTCCCAATTCTCCACCCTTCTCCCAAAGTGAGCACTTGAACACAATTCATGGATTAAACAGTGGAACCTCCCTCTAGCCAATGCTTTGACCCTTCCAATGCTTTTAAATCCATGACTGGAAGTGTGCTAGTAAGTGCACACTTTTGGAAAAGTGTGGAGAATTGGGACGAAACACTGAATGTCCTGTTGCTGCCTCTGACCATTGCATGATCGGTTCTTGAGGAGTATTCAGATGTAGGGGTTTAGTGGATCATTGTGACAATTCTGGATTATTTTATGCTTTCTTCCAGGGGGTGATAACATGGCTGCCATGGAATTATCTGTCATTTTGCTGAAATGGAAATGGCCAAACTTGTAATCTCTATGGTTCTACTCTCTGGCCTTAGTATAGACACAGGCCTGCATAGGGTGAATGTTACCACTGTTTCTTCAGAGTCTTATCATGGCAATGGAATGTAAAGACTACGGTACAGTTTTGCTACTAGGTCATCTACCTATTAGCAAATGTCCTTCTACTGTAGTCCTGAGGTAGTTTTTTTTTTCACAAGAAAAATATATCCGTTTCCATTTCCTTCTTTTGTTTCCTAAAATAATCATGTGTTGAGATGTATTTTGCAATGATTGCTGCCATCCCTACCATCTTATGTTAGTTCACAGTAGGACAGCATATTTATAAATCCCTATGGGGGTGTTTTAAAAGATTGTGTGCAAGTCAGAAGTTTACCCAATCGACTTTAGAGGAGTGAAGTGTTTACATAGCAACCATAGTTTGTAAACTTGGATTGTTTTTTCGATTGTGTCAGTCAGTCAACCTTGTCCTCCTTGGTGATGAAGCTGTGCATTTCTGCTGTTGATCTTACAATGACAGAATGGGGCCTACAGTGGGCCCTCTCTTTATGGCAAACACCGTCCCCAGTGGGTTAGAGTCAAGAACTCAATGTTGAGAGATTCTCTCTACATGGATAACAAAGTCACTGACACCACCAGCAGTCAACCCTACCCAAAAACCTTAGATCAAGGGTCAGGCTTAAACAATGGTATTTGTTCCATTCTTACAGGCATCTTCCATGTTAAAGTGCCAAACGAGGGAGACACATAATGGGGGGAAATACTGGATTAAGTGACATCACAGATGCGAGCAGTCTTCTAGTCACTTTCCTGTGGAAGCCCATGTGCTGTGCTGGCATGATGTTAAGGGCCCGGTCACCATAGAAACAAAATGAGTACAATGCCACTCCAACTTTTGAATGATAAAAATGATGATGGATGGTACTTTAAATCCTATAGTTTGACAACCCTGTTTTTTAAGCTTTCAAATGAGATCAAAATGGGTCCAGTCAACTTTGAGAATCTCCATCTCCTGAATGTTTTGGCATTCAGGTCCAAAAAGTCACTTCCATTCCACTTCTCTCAAGGGAAGGTTTTGGGTCAACTCCTATTTCTAAAATGCATCTTGTTAAAATCAGATTTGAAACCTAAGCCAAACCTAAACCACACATTTTAACAGTGCCACTTGGCCATTTAGTGTGAACCAATGATTTATATTAGGTGCGAACCAAGGTTTTGTTAAAGTAAAAAAGTGATTGAATTCATAAGTCAGTTTTAAAGTGAAAACTTTCTTTTTAGATAGAAACTTTTACCCTGTGACAAAAGATCGCTAGACACAGAACATTTGTGGTGATTAGTTGACTCTGAATTTAGACTGCATGAGATGACAGCGGGGTTATCTTTACTTCTGAAACCTGCCCCGCCCTTCTTCCATCAGTCACCGATGCAAGGGCTGTAGTCAGACAGATCTTGAGCCAACTAAAAATATACCCTAACAAAATACTCCCGATCCAATTTTAGTTCCCTAGTTAGGGAGCTAGCTAGTAAGTAAGCAATTGGCTATTATGCCAGTAATAGTTTACTAGGACTAGGTAGCGGGCTATCTTAAACATTGTTAGTTAACTAAATCATTAGCTGACGTTAACGTTAGCTAGCTACCAAACTAACTAGGTAGCCATCTACCAGGACCCATAACAAGTAACGTTAACTAGCTACCGACTGTACTGCTATGTCAACCATAGTTCGTTAGCTAGCTAACGTTAACTTTGCTGTTTCATAGCCCACCTTCCAGCTGGTTGAATAGTAGTGGCTAACGTTAGCTAAATAGCTTGCTTCTGGTAATGTTACATAGAAAAACTTTCGTACAGTTGCTGTAAAGTTTAAAAACCAAAGTTCCAAATGAACAAAATAGGTATTAGATATAGCTAGACAGATATGCTATCACTTTACCTCGAAGAGTTCCGCTCCTCTTCAGAGACGCGAATCAATGAATAAATTAGCTGTATTTAGCTGGCAAACCTTTTACCCGTTTTTTTTCTTACCAGCAACAGGAGCCGCAGCATCAACGCACCCACCATCTCTTCCGGTATGCAAAATAGAAAACCTTCAAAATAGTAGTTTTAATTTCAAGAAATGTCAAGAACTACAAACACAATGAATATATGGCCACTGATATTGTTTAGCAAAACGGCAGCCCTGCCACTTGTTTTGGTATACAGCTGAGGGATGGGGAAATGTGACCCCTCTCAAATTCAGAGAGTGCTCTGACACAGTCCGTGTTAGGTGTGGGAGTCTGTCTAATGCACACAGGTGACCCCTAAAAATAGAGATTTACACAAATCCCCCATTGTTTAATTGGATTTATTACATGCAGACATTTGAGGCACCAGGAATTATTAATACATTTAAAAACCAAAAACATTGCATGTTATAATTCCTATATTCAGTACATGTATATAAAACATAAAATTGCAGCTACCTGTATTTAACAAATAATGAGGGTAAAATATGACATGAAATGCATAACCAAATAGTGTCAAAAGTACATAAAAATACGTTATTTTAATGTAACAGTATATTTAATTGTGTACTAAAACCATCTGTAAGACAAAGGCAGCAGCACCATATTAGTATATATAAAACATGGTACAGTCTTCTATACAAAAAAGTCCAAATCATTAAAGGCTAAACCTAATGGTGACTGTTAGTGATAATTCACCCAAATTGGAAAATGACATATTGGTTTCCTTTGGGTGAACTATCCCTTTAACAACTCTGGGGACCACAGTGAGGTGGGGTGGGATGTATGGTACTGTATATAAGAAATGAATAAAGATACTCTATGGGTTATTACATTATGTTCACTTTCACACAATCAGATGGTTCAGTCTGTTGTAGCTCAGTAGCCACTTTAGCTTTAGTCAGCTTCAGCTTTAGTCTCTTGTATGCCAACCGCTCGAGGTGACCACACACTGTGACCAGAATGGGATTATCTTAAACACACAGGCAGACCAAGGGTGTGCTGGTCAGTGTCTCAAATGGCACTCTATTCCCTATATAGTGCACTACTTTTAACCAGGGCCCATAGGTAATAGGGTGCCCTTTGGGACGCAAACCCTGGTTTCGAGGTCACCCCTCCAAGGTCACACCACAGGAAAATATTTGTTGGCATGGCAATGTCATCCACAACACAAAATGAAAGGTACTTCAACGTTTGAAGAGCTGACCTCATCACTTTATATCCAGATATTTAACTGTAAAAGCATTTCTTAATCCCAAAGGTGAATTTATGAGTAACAACTAAAAAGTAAAGTTGTATAACCAAACATTGAACAAGTCTCTCAGTTTTGTAAAAGTAATTATGCATACTGTAGCCTTATACACTTTATAGCCGACTCCAGTGGCTTGAAAAGCAAACGCTTCAAAGCTCACTTTCCAGTCTTACTTTTGTTTGTTGTTAGCATTGTCCATTACACTATGTTTTATACAGTCAACAAAAAGCAAATGCTTTTCTGGTCATACATTTCAAAATAAAGAGGTGAATCATGTCGGTTTTCAGACATTAACAGAATAATTACACACGCCGATGTGTCTTAACCTAGAAAATATTCTGCTTGAAAACATTAAAAAAACATTAAAGTAAAACAATTCCACAACAATATATGAAAACATTATTCAAACGTGCATTGATTGAAATCCTCTAACAGTCATCTGAGAACGTCCCCTTCCCATTGCTATATAAAAGGTTGATAAATGCTATAATTTGGTGTATTATACAGAGCTTCTGATAAACGTGAGTGTGTGTGTGATCCTTTCTTTACTGACACACACGTGTCCTTGCTTGTGATGCATGGTAGGGTCCTCAGAGCTTACTGGGTCCTCTCCCTCCCTGTCATCCTTCCATCCCTCTGTCTGGGTCGTCCCTTGCCCCCGACCCCCTTTCCCCCATGAATGACACAGGAAGAGCGACGAGAGGTCAGTAAAGGGACAGTGAGGCACAGTGAGGCTTTGGACATTACCACCTCACTTCCAGGTGGCGGCAGCTGGGCGAGGCCCTGTTCCCCCCTTCGCCATTCCCTTAGACCCCAGCGACTGGCCTGAGCGACTCCGTAGGTCACGTTCTACATTCTCGCTCAGCGCCTGCTCCTCGTCGTACCTGAGGAAGGGAAAGTTGGAGGGAGGGAGGTAGGGAGAGAGAGACAGGCAGGGACAGAGGGGAAGACAGAGAGAGGCAGGGAGGGAGAGAGTGGTGAGTGAGAGAGAGACGGAGGCAGGAAGGGAGGGGAAGAGACAGAGGATAGAGAGAGAGACAGAGGATAGAGAGAGAGAGTACACTCTTAGAAAAGGCTTCCAAAAGGGTTCTTCGGCTGCCCCCATAGGATAACACTTTTTGATTCCAGGTATAACCTTTTTTGGTTCCAGGTAGAACTCTTTTGTGTTCCAAGGGTTCTTCAAAGGGTTCTCTTATGTGGACAGCCGACGAACAGTTTAAGGTCCTAGATATCACTTTTTTTTCTAAGAGTGTATGTGTAAGACAGAGTATTGGTAAGAGCTACAGTGGGGTATGAAATTATTGACACCCTTGATGAAGATGAGCAAAAATAGAGATCTTTGGCCACGCACACTAGTGGTGGGTTTGGCGTCGACATGAGAATGCATGAGCAGAAAAGAACCCAGTACCTACTGTAAAGTTTGGTGGTGTATCTTATGGGGCTATTTTGCTTCCACTGGTCGTGGGGTCCTTGTTAAAATCAACGGCATCATGAACTTTACCCAGTATCAGGATATTATTAACAAAAACCTGGTTGCCTCTGCCAGGAGGCTGAAACTTGGCGCAAGTGAATCTTCCAGCAAGACAATAACCCCAAGCACACATCACAATCCACAAATAAATGGTTCATTGGCCCCAAAATCAAAAGTAGAAACCTATTGAAAAGCTGTGGTTTGAATTGAAGAGGGCAGTCTATAAGCGCAGACGAAGTATATCAAGGATCTGGAAGGATTCTGTCAGTGGAGGCTGCTGAGGGGAGGACGGCTCATAATAACACCTGGAACAGAATAAATGGAAACCATGTGTTTGATGGTTTTGATACTATTTCACTCATTCTGCTCCAGCCATTACCAAGAGCCTGTTCTCCCCAATTATAGTGCCACCAACCTCCTGTGGATTCTGTATGTAGGAATGGTCTAAGATCCCTCACAAAGTGTTCTCCAACTCATAAAACAAGTTAAAGATGCCAGATATAGGAAGTATAAAGACAATATAGTAATAACATCACAACAAAAATGTAACTCTGAGGTAAAAGGCTGTGTGTTGTCATTCTGATCGGTCAGATAGCTAGCAACAATGACTAGAAGCTGCTATGCGGTGAATCGTAGATGGATTGTTTCAGTTCATCTGATCCTAAATCAGTTCACAGTTAGAGATATTTTCTCTAACTGTTAATCCTGGCTTGACGGACCAATAGTTCCAAAACGTCAAACCCTGCTCATCTGGCACTCCACTATTAGATTTTTTAAAAACAAATAGTGTGTTTTTTTAACCCTGGGCCACGTTCCGTAGTCAAATGTTGTCAAATGCTGCAGATAGAAATGCCATGATTAGATCCGACTTGATTCCTAATTCTACATGTCAGAGAAGCATAGCATATTTCTATCTAAATATTCCGAAACGCTGCGTCCTGCTGAACACGCCTCAGGCCTGTTTTCTCCCTCGAGCGCTGTGATAGGAAGAGGGGGCTGTCACTCACAGGACTTGGTAGTTGCCCAGGGCCTCTCGGGGTGGGCTGCGGTTCCAGCGGCAGTCGGGAATGTCCCCGTTGGGTGTGACGATGTTGAGAGTGTCATTGATCAGATTGTACTTCAGGATCCGGTCGTTGGCTGTGCTGGAAGTGAGCGACGGAGAAGCGTTAACCTGGAGGACAGACGCGGAATAGACACACACACACACACACACACACACACACACACACACACACACACACACACACACACACAGCAGAGAGCACAGGTCAGGATAAGCATTAGTCATTATGTACACACGGGCCAGCATGGAAAGTTCTGTCCTGAGTATGAGTAGAGTACAAAGTACTGGAGACTAGTAACAGGCAGGAATGACCTCACTATTTCACTGTTTTCATTTCCTATCAGTCCCCATAGGAACTGGGAGCTGCTTATCAGGCAGGAAATGTGCCACACGGACAATGTATTAGCAGCAACGGTGGGTGTGGGTTGTAAATATATTGGCACACAGACACTCACATGGACAGCTAAGAGAGAGAAAAAGAGAGATCAATCCCAGAAAGACATGAGCACACACACACACACACACACACACACACACACACACACACACACACACACACACACACACACACACACACACACACACACAAAGCTTGGTTGGAATCACTCCCTTGATTCCCAGGCCTTGCAGACTGAGAGACTGCTGCAGGTTGGTTCCTCAGCTGTTATTCTACAATACACATCAATGAGGGCTTGGCATTGGCATGCCGGCTATTCTGCCCCGGGTGGCTGTACCAGAGGATCTCACAGCGGATCAACACTCATACACACGGGGACGCTTAGTGAATACGGGACCAGGGAAACTTAAATGATCTACCAAAATAGACCTTTTTTTTTTATTCCTGTTCAAGTCAAAAGTTGAATTCCTCTAGTACCCTCCGAGAATGTTTGACTTCATGTACTCAGCCAGACATTCACAGTGAGAAACCAATAGAAAGTAAACGACTCAGTATGCAAACAATGGCAGATAGAGAAGATTGAAGGAGTTTACAAAGTCATAACAACAGACAATTGTTTAATTGTGACATTCCTAAATCCTAAAAACATACACAACTGCTGGTGAACCAGAGTACGGTTTGTTTCCTGTACATTGCCTTGAGCAGGTTTTAGTCAAACACCTCAGAAACAAACACACACACACACATATACAAACACTCACACACAGAGAGAGAAAAGTCAACCCTAAGTACATTAAACTTGCTAGACAGAGAAAGGAACGCAGCACTAGTTTCACTTCACAAGCAATGCAGAACAAAGAAAACCTTTTGACACGAGGTCATCTTAGTAGGAACTAGACTTTGTGAGTAAATCTATAGCATGTTCACAATAAGAGATACTTTTTTACTTCAAGTCATTTTTGCCAATGTCATGTAATTACACTGTGTTTGTGTGTGTGTGTGTGTGTGTGTGTGGGTGGGCGCCTCACCTCAATGAGCCATGGCTTCAGCTTGTCATCGATGATGATGTCATATCCATAACACTCAAAGCAATGTTTATCATTGTTCATGACGGGCTGTGAAGAGAGAGAGAGGGAGTGTTTAGAGGGGAAAGGGAAGTTAGTGCGTTGAGTGTGTGGGACAGGAGTGAAAAAGGGAAGAGCAGCTGCAACACAGCAGGGATAAAATGGGGAACACGTTTTTGTTTCCGTATGTGTGTGTGACCACTCACAGCGACAGCCTTTAGGGACTGCACCATGATCCAGTGGATCTGGTCAAACAGTCGGCTGGTCACCTCCTTCCCCCTGGTGCTCTCCAGGTACAGACGCAGGTTACTGACCGTCCACTTCCCACCGTGGACATGGTTATAGTCATCCTGCAACGTGTATAGATGTATTGTACACACGTAGAAATATATACGCATAGAAACTCACATATTTATGTAGGAGACATTTCTGCCTGTTTTAGGCCCATTTAGTGGGTTGTGTATGTGTTATCTGTCTTGACAACACACACACACTTACCCCATGTCTCTGAATGGCCACATTGGTCAGGTGCACAAACATGTTGTCCAGTTCACTAGTGCTGGGGGTGTATTTCACTGTGCAAAACCGGCAGAAACCCAGTTTATACCTGGAAGCAACACAAAGGTCCAAATGGACCAATTTGTCAAATATTGATCTGATCAAATGCTGATGTTAACATTGATCCTAGTGGCAATATCCTTTATTAATGTTTTACAGAATTTGGAAAACTCATTTGCGACCAAGCTTTAACTGAAGTCTTGAGATGTTGCTTCAATATATCCACATACTTTTCCTTCCGCATGATGCCATCTATTTTGTGAAGTGCACCAGTCCCTCCTGCAGCAACGCACCCCCACTACATGATGCTGCCACCCCCGTGCTTCACGGTTGGGATGGTGTTCTTCTGCTTGCAATCCTCACCTTTTTCCTCCAAACATAACGATGGTCATTATGGCCAAACAGTTCTATTTTTGTTTCATCAGACCAGAGGACATTTCTTCATGTGCAGTTGCAAACTGCTTTTTTTATGGTGGTTTTGGAGCACTAGCTTCTTCCTTGCTGAGCGGCCTTTCAGGAATATGTTTTTTTCTTGGCTGGTTTGTTTTGATTTTCCCATGATGTCAAGCAAAGAGGCACTGAGTTTGAAGGTAGGACTTGAAATACATCCACAGGTACACCTTTTTCATAATTACAGAATTATGAAAAAGTATATGCATATTGCACTGTTTATAATGATGTATTTGCATTTCATGTAACAGACTGTCTATGTTTCTATTAGCATGGGGACAATTAAGTTATTATCTATCTATTACCTATCCAGTCATTTCAGAGCGGTAGGACTTGAGGGAAATGAACCTGGGCTGTAGGCTTTAGGTTAATCATAAACCTACATGTAACACTTGAGAGGTCGATAGGTGGTAACCAACACATAGAGACGCAGGTCAAACTTCTTGCCTCCGATCAGCAGTGGGTTGTCGATGTACAGAGAGATGACATAGGCCTCCTTGCCACTTGAGGCCGCTACAAACCTAGCAAACACAAAGGAAACGGAGCATCAGTCATTTATCTATGGACATCTCATCTACGGACAACGGTGTTGAGAACAGCAGATTCCAGAGTAGTGGGGTAATACTACCTGTATGACATAAGACTGACTGTGAACAATGCAAATGCAAGCAAAGACTCACCTTTGGCAGCCACACACAGGACATGTTTATCAGTAGTTGGTAGAGGTGTGTGTGTGTGTGTGTGTGTGTGTGTGTGTGTGTGTGTGTGTGTGTGTGTGTGTGTGTGTGTGTGTGTGTGTGTGTGTGTGTGTGTGTGTGTGTGTGTGTGTGTGTATATACCGTTCAGGTCAGGAGTTTACATGCAATTAGGTTCGAGTCATTAAAACTCGTTTTTCAACCACTCCACAAATTTCTTGTAAACAAACTATAGTTTTGGCAAGTCGGTTAGGACATCTACTTTGTGAATGACAAGTAATTTTTCCAACAATTGTTTACAGTTTATAATTCACTGTATCACAGTTCCAGTGGGTCAGAAGTTTACATACACTAAGTTGACTGTGCCTTTAAACAGTTTGGAAAATTCCAGAAAATTATGTCATGGTTTAGAAGCTTCTGATAGGCTAATTGACATCATTTGAGTCAATTGGAGGTGTACCTGTGGATGTATTTCAAGGCCTACCTTCAAACTCAGTGCTTCTTTGCTTGACATCATGGGAAAATAAAAAGAAACCAGCCAAGACCTCAGGAAAAGAATTGTAGACCTCCACAAGTCTGGTTCATCCTTGGGAGCAATTTAAAAATGCCTGAAGGTACCATGATCATCTGTACAAACAATAGTATTCAGGTATAAACACCATGGGACCACGCAGCCATCATACCGCTCAGGAAGGAGACCCGTTCTGTCTCCTAGAGATGAACGAACTTAGGTGCGAAAAGTGCAAATAAATCCCAGAACAACAGCAAAGGACCTTGCGAAGATGCTGGAGGAAACAGGTACAAAAGTATCTATATCCACAGTAAAACAAGTCCTATATCGACATAACCTGAAAGGCCGCTCAGCAAGGAAGAAGCTACTGCTCCAAAACCACCATAAAAAAGCCAGACTACGGTTTGCAACTGCACATGGAGAAATGTCCTCTGGTCTGATGAAACAAAAATAGAACTGTTTGGCCATAATGACCATCGTTATGTTCGGAGGGAAAAGGGTAGGCTTGTAAGCTGAAGAATACCATCCCAACCGTGAAGCACGGGGGTGGCAGCATCAGGTTGTGGGGGTGCTTTGCTGCATGAGGGACTGGTGCACTTCACAAAATAGATGGCATCATGAGGTAGGAAAAGTATGTGGATATATTGAAGCAACATCTCAAGACATCAGTCAGGAAGTTAAAGCTTGGTCGCAAATGAGTCTTCCAAATGGAGAATGACCCCAAGCATACTTCCAAAGTTGTGGCAAAATGGCTTAAGGACGACAAAATCAAGGTATTGGAGTGGCTATCACAAAGCCTTGACCTCAATCCCATAGAAAATGTGTGGGCAGAACTGAAAAAGCATGTGCGAGCAGGGAGGCCTACAAACTTGACTCAGTTACACCAGCTCTGTCAGGAGGAATGGGTCAAAATTCACCCAACATATTGAGGGAAGCTTGTGGAAGGCTACCCGAAACATTTGACCCAAGTTAAACAATTTAAAGGCAATGCTACCAAATACTAATTGAGTGTATGTACACTTCTGACCCACTGGGAATGCGATGAAAGAAATAAAAGCTGGAAAAAATAATTCTCTCTACTATTATTCTGACATTTCACATTCTTAAAATAAAGTGGTGATCTTAACTGACCTTACGCAGGGCATTTTTACAAGGATTAAATTATAGGAGTTTTGAAAAGCTGAGTTTAAATGTATTTGGCTAAGGTGTATGTAAACTTCCGACTTCAACTGTATGTATGTGTGGTTGTGGTTGTGGGTGTGTGTGTCAGCACTCACGTGGAGGTACGGCTATCTCGGGACCACTTCTTGATCTGGGAAAGTTTGTTGATGAGGAAAATGCCTTTTCCCTGAGCCTTCCCACACGGCTTCATTATCCACGTGCTGGAAGGACTCTTACGGAACTCCTCCACAAACAGATTATAATCCGCCGGAAGCATGAACGTCACCGGCACAAAGTCTGGGTCACAACCAGACAGGGAGAGAGGGAGTATAAAAACGCAGAGAAATATGAAAGGACAGTATTGATGACATTTGTTTAACGGCACAAAATAATGAGTGAGTTTAGCTATTTTAGCCCAAGACCCCAAAAAAGGGCCACTTCTAGTCAGAGCCCCTTGTAGCAGGTGCAACTGAAATTGAAATGTATCTTATGTCCATATTTATTTACATATACTGTAAGTAAGCAGTGTGCGTGTACGGGAAAGCTCATAACTGCCACCTAAATAAAGGTATTTCCCGTTTTCGTCTTTCTCGGCCAGCGGGCTTCCCTCCTTCTCCATATCTTTGCGGTAGCGTTTGATGTTCTTGATCATCAGGTCCTTCCTGGTCAACTCATAGTGGTTGGGGAAGTGGTTGACCATCTGCTCATCCGAGAGACGGTAACCCGTGTCCACACTGAACACGTTCCGGATGGTCTGGACGCTCATCCTATAGGGAGGCATAGACGGATCATAAACAAGGTTTCTCCAAGACTGATGGAGATTCGCGGGGGGTAGCCAGTCAGGGATGGGATTTTTGTGATTAATCAGGAATTTCTGTTTTTCTGAATGACATTATCTGTTATTTACAGTTGCACATCATTGCAGTTTGTCTAATTTACCCCTGAAGCAATATATTTTATGTTGTCCTGGGCTGTGTTCAGTATGCACAAATAAAAGAAAACGTTTAAAAAAGAAGGTGAGTGTTTTTATTGGACAAGACCAAGTAGCAAAGCATTCTTCTCTACTGTTTTGTGCACACTGAACACGACCCTGATCTCTGTATGTGCTACACTGGTATTCATAAGCACCCACTGTGTATTGTCACTCAGAGAAAGCTCCATAGCTCCAATGACAGCCTACCAGTAGAAGTTCCAGTCCTCGCTCTCTGTGACCTGAGTCCATCCTCTCTTCTCAAAGTTGTTGATGAGTACGGATTTCTCAATGTCGGTCACCCATTTCACCTTATTAGCCATGGTTCCTCCTAGAGTCTCTCACACACACGCACACACGGAAACACACACCAATGCAAGCATAAACACACATGCACAGATGAGCTTAGCACGTGTAATAAACATAGGTATAACTAACGTTAATAGTCTATTGTTTTGAGCCACTGCTGTTAGCTATCTCGCAAAAACACTGAATTCATGTGCTATATTCACAACTATCTTTTGGTAGCATTTTGGTGTACTGTAAAGCATTGAACGCAATCGCGTTATGTCAGCTAGCTAAGTATCTATGTATCCTTCCACTTCAAATAACAGTTTTAGCTAGCTACCTGGAAATCGATCTTCTAATCTTCTTGTCAGACCACCGGTCATCAGTCCCAGATAGCTGGATCCACCCTGCCTGAGACAAATGCAAAGGAGAATGATTTGTCATCCAATCGTGATGTCTGGTTCAATCGCCTTCAATGGGAATGTAATGCAAATTATAAAGGAGAAATCCTCAATTTATTGACTTCACCCATGTAATCTGCTAAAAGGGTGGATGCTAGTTATCTCTTATCTTGATTTATCGATCCATCCCAGTCAGCTGGAAGATGAATACCGTGCTCTTCCGGGTGAATAACCTAGCAACCGACGACGCGTCGAACTGTCAAATACTCCCCGCTCGTTCCACCACAGGGTGGCGCTAAATGCACATGGTCCAATTTTTAGCATGCAGAGACATTTTGCGCCTCATTATGCCCTCTAGTGGTTGTTGAGAGAAGCACTCCTCAAGGATCTTCCTGGTGTAACTGCCATAGGCGTGGCTGTTGAAATGATGATTGTGGCAGTTACCTGAAAACAACAAGATTAAAGGACGCTGCTGTAAGTAGGAACATTTTACACAACTGTGAAATGTTCAAAACATTTTTATATTCAGGATATTGTTCTATAATGGCCATATTATTTGCGTTACAGGGCGGCGTCTACTTTAATCTACAAAATAGGTAAATTTGACATTTTTGTTATTCTACAATGCACCTGTTCCTTTGTCGTCAGACAAGGAACATTGTGTCGACAGATATTGACTGCAGTACTGCTCTTCCATAGATGTGAAACTCGATGACAAAATATGAATAATTAAAGGATCATTATCATTGTTTAAAAATGTTACATTGAAATGGGGCAAATTATACTGTCTTTGTTTGTGTGATCTTCAAATCGACCTTCGGTTTGTTTGGTGAAGAGGATGACATCACCTTGTCTTGACAAACCCCTATCAAACATTACTATCCACAAATAATATTTTCCCGCAATTGTTATGATTTGATCATGCTGTAGAGCTTAGGAATATATGATGTTATTAGCAATAATACTATTATTAATTTAATAGTTAAATAATTCATAGTATCTTTACTACATATATTTTACATGATTGTATTTCTTTTTATTTGCTAATTATTTTAAAGCAGGACTAATGACAAATCCATCCTTTCATTGGATTGGTTTGAGACATTACATTTGTAAAGACATTATGTAATATTACAAAATCAAATGTATATTTTAAGATGACTAAACGAGGAAGCAATTGTTTTGCAATGGTATCCGTTTGGTTGATTTGAGTAATGGAAATCCACCATTTGCATTGCGACTACCTCTCCAACAGGACGTGAGCAGAGGGACAGAACAGCTTAGGGACAGGTGAGCAGAGCCAGGGGTGTGTTCAACACTAAACTCTCTTGTGTTTCACATCGAGATTCCTAGTAAAAACTGACATGCACTAATGTAGGTCACACACACACACACACACACACACACTCACTCACTCGTGTGTTTATTTATGTATCGCACACGCGTACACACTATCTTGAAAACTCATTGAGCCCATCCTGTGCAGTGAATCCTGAAGATGACACCTTTTCAGGATGAGGAAAGTTTGTGTGCACTGACCTGACTAATCTCCCCGACAACACACTTCTGGTCACATGACTCAATATTTACACAGGTAGATAATTATGGGCGTTAAAGTTATTATGACCATGGTCACACACACACGGCTAGGTGCAATAACTCACCTGTTAACACACACACACACAAAAAAAAACAATTTAGGAGTGCAACACACTGAAACTCATGACATGCGTGTGGCAAACTCTTTTCTTTATCAGAAAACAAAATGGTGGAACACAGAAGAGAGCGACGCCGTGCCATTTCCCTCAGGGCTGGACCTAGTGAGGTGGACAACGTCACCCTGTCTGATGTGAATCTCAGGTAGAGGCTACGTCACCCCGGTCCTGACCTCTTGATCAGTTTACACAGACGATACGAGATAAGAAATTGTTACATTTTACTCAAACTCTGTCATAAATCAAATCCAATTGTACTGGTCACATACACATATTTGGCTGATGTTATCTTTTATAATGATATAACAGACATTCAAAGGTGGTATTTGAACCCTAATTTCTTCCTCCATTGAAGTAGTCACTAATCTGACATTATGGGTGAAAGTAAAATGGTTGGAAGTGAACACTTTGTTGCTACCCAATCACTGATTACCTCAAGGAATAAAGAACGCATTTCTAATGTTTTGTGAACATCATTTCTGTCCGTCCCTCCTTTAGGATCCATGCCTGGACTGCCTGGACAACAGGTCGTCAGCTGGCAGAGATGGGTGACAGACTGGACCGTGAATGGGCAGAGAGACTCCCTAATCAGTGGCCTGTGCCACGAACTCTACATGTGACAAGTCCTGCCCATGCCCTGACTAGAAGCATCTACAGGTGAGAGGGCTCAAAGACCAGGATGTATTGTGCCAAACAACTAGTAAATCAGTGCTTATTTTGCACATAAGAAATATTTAACATGCGATATGAAAATATGTTTAACAAAGATTTCATGTAACTCATTATCAGGGGGATACAAGGACAGCTTTGGGGAGTGAAGAGTTTGACCGGCGTGGCCTCCGCTGTCCACAGGCAGGCTACACAGAGAGCAGAGGCTTGGGTAAGAGCCAACAACATATTACATATACCTACAGTATCTACTTCCCTCACATCTCATGTGCATTGGGGGTAGGGGATACATCTCTTACTACTGCTCCTCATGTGTTGTCCCTTGCCCCTACACAGGTTTCCAGTATTCAACCTGCTAACTGCCCTGGTTGGGCCAAAGCAATGCTTGTCACTGTGGCACTGGTGGCCACGGCAACCATTTGCACTAAATTGTGGAAGAAGTAGAAAGGCTAACCATTGCACTGAGGGGGCCTTGGCTGGACTTCTGGCTACAATGTTCTATGTTGGACAATTTCCTAATTGAGTGATATTTTTAAACAATTTTTACTATAGACTTTAAGAAAAAAGAAATACCATGTGTGTTATTGAATTGATTGTGCTGGATCACAGTTTTTATAGTCTAATCAACCAATGCATGTTGCATGTTGGGGCGGCAGGGTAGCCTAGTGGTTAGAGCGTTGGACTAGTAACCAGAAGGTCGTTCTGCCCCTGAACAGGCAGTTAACCCACTGTTCCCAGGCCCAGGCCGTCATTGAAAATAAGAATGTGTTCTTAACTGACTTGCCTGGTTAAATAAAGGTAAAAATTTAAATAAAATTTTTTTTTTAAAAAGTTTTAAATACTGTTGCTGGTCTGCAGTTTTTTCTATGAAGATTGAGCCTGTTACTGGTTAGACATTTAATTGCCACAACTATCTTATGTAGCTTATTACACCATTAAATGGACACTGAAAGAAAAAAAAAATGAATGACTTGAGAAAAAATTAAACTTGAGAAAAACCAAACTGACTTGACTCATAAATACCAGGTATTTATTTATTGGTGCAAAGTCACTTGAATGAGTTCATATGGACAGAGTCATTTCTGTCACATTGAAGGAAGTATACTGTAGGTAATGTATGTGTGTCAATGTCTTTAGTACTGTTTTACTCATTTTGGGTGATTGTCAATGGATATATACTGTACAGTATGTAGACTGTACTGTATTGATATGAGTCTCCACAAATCCATGAGTCCGGTCTTACTCCTCAGACCATAATCCTCTCAGTCATCGTGGGTGGTGACGTCCACGTGTGTGTAGCTCTTGTAGGCCTTCATGTTGCACTTCTGCAGCGTGGCCCCCAGCTGCTTCCCGGGGCCCACCTCATAGGTGTGGGGGAAGCTCTGACCCTGGGTCCTCTCAAACACCTCGTGGAGGGTCTGCTCACACTTCACTGGCGACACCAGCTGCTTGGCCAGCTGCCTGCGCATGTGGCCCTCATGCATGTAGCGCTTGGCGTCCACGTTGGAGTACACATTGATCTCGGGCCGACGTACCTAAGTTGGGATGGGTAGAGAGACGGGTTTGGTAAAGGATTTTTCCAATACTTTAAATCTATTTTGGCATTTATGGAGGGAAACTAATGTTTTTAACCAGACTTATACAATTGACAATCTGTCTGTGGCCCATGTTAGGAATCAAATCTTGTAAACTCCACCATACTTCAACCAACATGACTGGAGATATTCTATACTTGACGTATGCTGTATATTGTAACGTCTATACTGTGTTTTGTTACATCCTGGCTGCACAGTACATTGACCAACTGGAAATTGAAAATATATTATTGACTGATTGATGAAGTTCGGTACCTCCACCTGTCTGAGGACATCTCTCAGGGGCTCGGTGGCAGACTCCATCAGTGCTGTGTGGAAGGCCCCACTTACCGGGAGTGGCCGCGCACGCAGGAAGTGAAGTTTCCTCAAGTTCTGTTGTAGGTCCAGTGCCTGAGGGAGGGAGGACAGGAGGAAGTGTCTGACTCATTCCCAATTCCACCCCTAGCCCATTCCCCTAACCCATTTAGATATCTGAGAAGTAGGCCTATAGCCTGCTTGACTCTGATCTCAAATAAATGTGAGGTACGTAAAGCCAGGATGTTGTGGCCCAAGAGAGTGACCCAACTTCAAAGAATAATGGACTCCCCATCCATCCACTACCTCTTTGTGGCCAGCGATGACTCTCCCGTCGGGGAAAAGGTAGTTGGCCACGCTGCAGACGGGCTCCTTGATGCCCAGGCTAAGGCAGTGCTCCATGGCATGTTTGTACTTAGCCTGGGGCCGTCCCATTACCGACAGCATGCCGCTAGGGATCAGCTCTGACGCTTTCTGCATGGCCTCTGCTCGCACCTTCACCGCATACAGGGCTGTAGGATGAAAGAGAAAACTATGGTGACTTAGAATTGTTTACCATCCGTTCATAATTAAGTATAGCACAGCATTGGATAGACTATTGAGGTTCACCTTCTGCGAAATCCATGGCACCAGGGCTGCAAACACCAGGGCTGCAAACTCTCCCACACTAAATCCCGCAGCAGCCACACAATTCTCAATGGCCTTGAGATGGATGAGGTCGTATATGACGACAAGATGTTTGTAGAGAAATACAATAATATTATTGGTATAAAACAGGGTGTCTTAGGCTGTATAGTTAAACATATTTAATGTATACTTTGCCATTAAATGCACACTTGTAACTTTAAATAACATGCAACTCACACAGCATCGGTGCATAAGCGGCTACAGACATGGCAACTACTATGTGGCTTACCGCTGGATTTTCGTGGTTCAGCCTCTCCACAGCTGCCAGTGATGTGACAAACACTGCGGGCTGACAGTGGACTGTCTTCATCAATTCCTCCTCTGGTCCATCTAGGCACAGAGGCAGCAAGTCGTAGCCCAGTATCTTCTGCGCGACGCCAAACATGTCCTTGACATTTCTGTATTTCAGAAGCCCGCGACACATACCCACGAACTGACTCCCCTGCCCGGGGAAGAGAAGCACAGAACACTCGCTCGGTTTCTTTTTGGGTCTCCGTTGCTCTTCCTCTGTGGGCTCATTCTCCGGGAGTTTGGTCTCGGGTGATGCTTGTGTCCCGTTCTGGGAGCCATGCTGATGGGGGTTGTTTGACACTTTCCTGCAGAAGAAGGGGAATGACCTAAGCTCCGTTATTGAGGGTATCCTCATCATGTTGTGTAGGGTAGCGCCACTCATGTTGACTTATAAACCTTTTCGCAGGACCACGACATTAATGTGCATAGTATTGCCACATGCAATCTCTAAATTTGGTGTCCACCAAAGTGGTTCGCAGGTTTATATAAATTCAAGGAACTCATATTATATACTCCGTGAGACGATCAATTGGCGCTGGGCGCAGCCATATTGCTTGGGAGGGAAAGTCGCGTTCAATTGACGTAGACCGAAGGTCAGTGTTTGGGTGTGTTGCAGATTCACAATAAATCACAAAAACATCACAAGACGTCAAAAATACTCATATTGAAATAGCAATCTTTAGTTAGAAATATTGCAAGTGATTGTTTGAATATTTTCTCCATTGCTTGGTAGACCTATTTACCGACACAAACATATGTTCAACTTCTGTTGGCTATCGAAAAGGTAAAGACAGTTATAGGTTGGATATTCGCCTGTTGGACCGTCGACATAGTGGCAAATCAAGTTTTTCACATTTCAATAGCTATTTAACCATTACTCCTACATTTTTCAAAACTGGTTCTAGCTAACCCGATGGCATAGACACACATTGCACACATTTATTTTTTGTTAATTTATATCTCGCACTATTTTTTATTATTTATTTACATTTTTGAATTTCAATAGCTCATTGGTCATATTACCTACTGGACTCAAACAAGGTTCATAATGACCACTGACTAACTACCCTTCTATATTGCACACTCTTTAGTTTGTCCATTTTCATCTCACAAGATTTTACATGAATTTTTCAAAATGTAAAATTTCAATAGCTCCTTGGTCATGTGACTTAGTGACTTCAAACAAGGTTCAGAATGTCCAGTCAGTGGACCTACACCTTGCACACCCTTTAGTTTGTCCATTGTCATCTCACATGATTTTTACATACATTTTTCAAAATGTTACATTTCAATGGCTCCTTGGTCATGTGACCTAGTGACTTCAAACATGGTGCAGAATGTACCCTTCTATATTGCACGCTCTTGTTTGTGTACTGTAAAATCACGCGGTGTAAAATTGACTAACTAAAGGGTGTGCAATGTGTAGGATCACTGAGTGGACATTCTGAACCTTGTTTGAGTCAGGTAGATCACAATACCAATGAGCTATTGAAATGTATATGTAAAAACCTTTGTACTTTGTTTACGCTCTAATTCAACTAGGAATACAAAATGCTGCTCACATTTCCACATGTTTATTAGCTTTGGAAAGCGAATTAATATCCAAATCGTGAAAATAATACCTGTGCAATGGTGTGTGCAATTTTTTCAACATAATGACACTTATTTGTGGTTTGAAAGCTATTGAGGTTTGAAAGCGCGAATATCCATCGAAAATCCAACTTGAGACTGTCTTTACCTCGGTATCGAAAAAACATCAACCACTCCATATTCTGTATGATGTGTGATACTCATGTACATATGTCACATATATTTAGTAGTATTTATTTAAAATATTAGTACATATGTTACATATATATTAGGCATCGGTATGGGTATATGTAAGCCACAGACTTATTTTTCAAAAGGATTTAAGACATTTTTTCAAAGAGATTGAATTTCAAGAATAAAAGTTGTGCTGACTATTAGGCCTAATTCAAAAGAGGACTGTACATATTTGTGTGTCCCGATTTTTCGTGACATGACACTTTTCCTTTCCTGACAAAAAATGGCATAAATGGGTTTATTAGACTGCCTTGTATCAAATGGAGAAGAGAGCAATCACGTTGTTCACACACTACATACACTTCTTTTGTACAGAAATTCAAACCTGTCATTTATGCTTGGTATTCTATCATTTACAATGACTGTTGTCCCCTAGCAAGATGGAAATCTGAACAGTCAGTTGGTTGATGAGGTGTTTCTCAGTTCTTGAAGTAGTGTATAGGCTACTGGGTCCACCTGCCAAGAATCATAGTCCTCATCATTGGTCATGTTCATACGGAACGGAAGATTTTTTGTGAAGGAGGATACTAAAATTAGCATTCTTATTGTACAGGTAGTATCTCCTCGATCAATTTATTTCTTACAGAACCTACTAATCTCCTAGTCAGCACTACCATTGGTAGAGGTCAGGTTCCTCCCCAACTACATTCCAGATCTTACAAAGCCTGGATTGGTATTTAACAGATCAGCTTAGCACCTCATATGATGTAGAAATCTGATGACCGACTGCACAGTCGATGATGTAGCACGCAACCATTGATTGATGCAATGCAACACCTGCACATCTAGTCGGGCAGGAACTCGGCCAGACTGTTGACATGTAAAACAACTGGGAATGTTCGACATTGCAGCCAACAGTACAGACTGCCGAATGACTGATCTGCAAAGATCCTTGCATCATAAATAACTACAATATTATTTGTAAATCAGTCAGTGAGTCAGTCACAATTTACCCATGACACATCATGATCCCCCAGGCTCTGACAGGGTGATAGCTTCCACCTGTTCCTTTAGCCCTTTCTCTTCTGTAGCCGATTGGCTCTCAAGTATTTGCTGAGTTTCTTGATTGGCTCTTGGTTGGAGTTTAGCGATAAACTCACTGCTGGCTAACGCACCCTCCTGTTTCGGGCAGGTGATTTTCGCTGGCAACGATGATAACTTGTCTAGCAAAAGATATGGCATACCATATTTAGTATATTTTATTGACTGTCCATCAAATATTATTTCTTATTGTAGTATTTTTTTATTGCAACACACAGACAGGGAGACAGAGACAGAGACAGAGACAGAGAGAGAGAGAGAGAGAGAAAGAGAGACATGGCAGAGCATTACCCCCAGGTGCGATGGGTTTCATTAGGCGGTTGAGCTGAACGTTCCAGTGTCGGACATGGTTGCTGGCTTTACGAAGCTTCTCCTGAACTTCCTACAGACCCAGAGAGAAGGAAACAAGGACATGAGAACATACTGCTAGTTACAAAGTTGATGTCAGTTGCACTTTGTTTTACCATCTATCATTTACTAGCCTTTATTGACTTATAGGTGCCATATGCAACAATTCCACCTGCAAATAATCCCATAAAGCGTTTTCAATGTGGAAATTATGGCTGCCTAAAGTCCACTGTAGTTCCCACATAAAAAGATCCTGAACATGGATCTTTATCCTGCTCTCCCCTCACCTCCTGCCACCTCTTCTCCTCCACCTCTCATCTCCTTGCTCTCACCTCCAGGTGCTGGTGACTCCTCTCTCGGGTCTCTCGGAGGCTCTGGAGCTCCTGGGAGGCATAGTGGAGGGCAGAGGGGGCCGGCCGCTTTTCCTTAGCTCCGTTTGGGGCCTCCTCCGTGGAGCTGAAGTGGCGGGATGCCTCCTGCTGCTCCTGGAGGAGCAGACACTGCCTGCTCTTCTCCTCCTCTGCCTGCAGTACCCTGGGAGACGAGAGGAAGGAGGACAATGGTAGAGACAGTAGAAAGGGAGAAAATGATAGATAGGAGAGAGGTTGAGGGATATAAGGACACAGAAGACCATTCTAATGCAATAGACAGGGACGTTTGGTGATCTGATCTGTGACTTTAGTCTTGCAGCCGTGCCTGTGTGTGTGTGTGTGTGTGTGTGTGTGTGTCTGACTATATCCTCCTCCATGTGGGCCAGTATCTCCGTGTTGAAATAAGTTTGTGTAGGTGTGTTACCCTTCTAGCTCCAGCCTGACTCTCTCCTCCTCCATGTGGGCCTGTATCTCTGTGTTGAGAGCAGCCTCCAGTTTCTGCTGGGTCAGCTCCAGCTCCTGGATCCGCTTCCTCTGCTGCTCGGCCTCCTTCTCCTTCTCTGCCATCTCAGCCTGCATGCTCTCCCGCAACTGGGGAACACACGCAGAAAGGCAATCAGGCACAAATAGATGTACACTAAATGCATTCACACACACACACACACACACACACACACACACACACACACACACACACACACACACACACACACACACACACACACACACACACACACACACACACACACACACACACACACACACACACACACACACACACACACACACACACACACACACACACACACACACACACACACACACACACACACTCTCTCACCTTCTCTGCCTCCTCTAGCTGTCTCTCCAACTCTCTCTGGACCTCCTTCTGTTGCTCCCTCTCTTTCTCCTCCTCCTCCCTGCGCCGTGCCTCCACCTCTCGCTGGTGCTGTGGGACACAAATACATCCTACATGTCATGTTAGGTACTGTATACTATGTATGCATTACCCCCTCTTTCCCCCCACTCATCATTTCTCTCACTCTCTCTCCCTCCTGCTCACCTGAATAATACTCTCTATCTCCTGTCCTTGCCGTTCCTTTTCCCTCTCCAGATCTTGAATGGTAAGCTCTTCTGATTGGCTGCCGCGGCTGCTGCTGGCACTCAGGCTACGCTCCTGTTGACTGTGCTTGCGCTGGACCCGCCTTTTCAGCTTTAGTTCCTGGTGCCGGGAGGACTTGCGCTCACCCTGGAGACGGACAGCAGTCTGCAAGGCTGGGGAGAAAGAGGACACACACACACACACACAGGAGAATCAGAAAAAAATGATGTTCTTTCCCTAATGCTTTTCAACCGAGGGGTCTCCCGCGTGCCAACCAAATGTTTTAACCATTAGGTTAACAGGATATCCTCTTGGTCCGGGGACGACAATTAGGCTTGTTTCTCAGGCAGGGCGTTACACTTGTTCACATCCCCTCACCTTGGGTCCATTCCACTCTCTGTCTCTGGTCGGCAGCACTCATCTCATAGGTCTTGCTGGTGGTCTTCACACAAAAGAGACAACGCTTCCCATCCCTGTCTGGAATAGCCTAAGACAAAGAGAGGACAACTGGTGGTTGACTACCAGGGTGACATTGACTTATCAAGACCCCAAGTTCCGCTCAGCTAATCCCAACCATACATGATCAGCATTAGCATCAGGCTCGCAACAGGTAACCCTCATTGACTCTTGTTGTAATCCACATCCTAGTTCAAAATATAGGCCCAATGGTACAGATCTAGACAAGCTTCTATCTATACCAATTCAAGCTAACTCTATGGTATTTTCAAATAAGGGGTTACCAACTGAGCATATGTGCTGATATTAGAGTCTGATATGAAATCCTGCAGCTGTGGTGTTGGACTGATTCATGTAAATGCCAGAAGTTTGATCTTGAACTCTGACCTCTCAAACCAATGTGGACACTCTGGTAATATCTGAAACCACAAAAATGGAAGAGGGAAACAGTAAGGAACTTGTCTGTCAGCCCTGCATTAAAGACCAAAAATGATTAAATAAAATTCTGATAAATAAAAAAAGTATACCAGTTTCATTTAAGGACCAACAATGGACAGCTGTAACATGTAGATTGCAAAATAGTTGGGAAGTGATTTTCGATATACCAATTCCATGGCACATGGTTTATGAACTGATACACAAAACGACGCCGGATTCAAAACTTAAAATTGTTCCATTTAAATTATTATACAAAATTCTTGCAACCAATTACATTTTATATATACACTGCTCAAAAAAATAAAGAGAACACTAAAATAACACATCCTAGATCTGAATGAATGAAATATTCTTATTAAATACTTTTTTCTTTACATAGTTGAATGTGCTGACAACAAAATCACACAAAACTTATCAATGGAAATCAAATGTATCAACCCATGGAGGTCTGGATTTGGAGTCACACACAAAATTAAAGTGGAAAACCACACTACAGGCTGATCCAACTTTGATGTAATTTCCTTAAAACAAGTCAAAATGAGGCTCAGTAGTTTGTGTGGCCTCCATGTGCCTGTATGACCTCCCTACAACGCCTGGGCATGCTCCTGATGAGGTGGCGGATGGTCTCCTGAGGGATCTCCTCCCAGACCTGGACTAAAGCATCCACCAACTCCTGGACAGTCTGTGGTGCAACGTGGCATTGGTGGATGGAGCGAGACATGATGTCCCAGATGTGCTCAATTGGATTCAGGTCTGGGGAACGGGCGGGCCAGTCCATAGCATCAATGCCTTCCTCTTGCAGGAACTGCTGACACACTCCAGCCACATGAGGTCTAGCATTGTCTTGCATTAGGAGGAACCCAGGGCCAACCGCACCAGCATAACGTTCTCCACTGCGTCTCCAGACTCTGTCACGTCTGTCAGGTGCTCAGTGTGAACCTGCTTTCATCTGTGAAGAGCACAAGGCGCCAGTGGCAAATTTGCCAAACGTGGTGTTCTCTGTCAAATGCCAAACGTCCTGCACGGTGTTGCGCTGTAAGCACAACCCCCACCTGTGGACGTCGGGCCCTCATACCACCCTCATGGAGTCTGTTTCTGACCGTTTGAGCAGACACATGCACTTTTGTGGCCTGCTGGAGGTCATTTTGCAGGGCTCTGGCAGTGCTTCTCCTGCTCCTCCTTGCACAAAGGCGGAGGTAGCGGTCCTGCTGCTGGGTTGTTGCCCTCCTACGGCCTCCTCCACGTCTCCTGATGTACTGGCCTGTCTCCTGGTAGCGTCTCCATGCTCTGCACACTACGCTGACAGACACAGCAAACCTTCTTGCCACAGCTCGCATTGATGTGCCATCCTGGATGAGCTGCACTACCTGAGCCACTTGTGTGGGTTGTAGACTCCGTCTCATGCTACCACTAGAGTGAAAGCACCGCCAGCATTCAAAAGTGACCAAAACATCAGCCAGGAAGCATAGGAACTGAGAAGTGGTATGTGGTCACCACCTGTAGAACCACTCCTTTATTATGGGTGTCTTGCTAATTGCCTATAATTTCCACCTGTTGTCTATTCCATTTGCACAACAGCATGTGACATTTATTGTCAATCAGTGTTGCTTCCTAAGTGGACAGTTTGATTTCACAGAAGTGTGATTGACTTGGAGTTACATTGTGTTTTTTAAGTGTTCCCTTTATTTTTTTGAGCAGTGTATATATGGGGGATAAAACCATCCCAGCTCTGCAGACTTTGCTGCAAAAAGACAGAATCATTAGATCATTTGTTTTGGTAATGTCCATATGTAGCTTGTTTTTGGTCACAGGTCCAGGAAAGGTTAAATAATTGCAACATTTACCTGGAGCTAACTCTGCAGATAGCACTGCTGAGTGACTTGAAAAGTCATAGACAATCAATAATATAATAATACTTTTAGCAAAAAAATATATATTTAATTTACAATCTGTAGAAACTCTGAAAATAGAAAGGTTCAGAACTTTAGTGAAACAGCACAGTTAAAAATATATGGCAAATAGAAATCAAACCTGGATGGTATACAAAGATAGATGGGAGGGGTTGAGGGAAACATGGCTAAATAATACTGATGTGTCTCTGGCTGGTTATAATGTTTTGGATCTGACAGAGGTGTCACCATATTTACAAAGGACATCTTAAATGTTTCTGTATCTCTCACTACCTCTGTCCCTAAGCAATTTGAATGTCTAGTCCAAAATGTGGCCCTTGGTAATAATGGCAGATTTACGCTAGGCCCTGGTGCACAACTGAGCAAGAAGACAAGTACAGTAGAGTGTCTAGTTTGAGAAACAGACGCCTCACAAGTCTGCAACTGGCAGCTTCAGCAAACAGTACCCGCAAAACACCAGTCTCAACGTCAACAGTGAATAGGCGACTCCGGGATGCTGGCCTTCTAGGCACAGAAGTTGGTTTCAATGCTGAACTACAGTCAGGTCATGACCCTGGTAAGGATAACAGGCATGCAGATGAGCATCCCAGAGACCGTTTCTGATAGTTTGTGCAGAAATTCTTCAGTTGTGTAATCCCACAGTTTCATCAAGTGTCTGGGTGGCTGGTCTCAGACGATCCCGCAGGTCAAGGTCCCCGGATGTGGAGGTCCTGGGCTGCCGTGGTTACATGTGGTCTGCGGTTGTGAGGCCGATTGGACGTATTGCCAAATTCTCTAAAACGTTGGAGGCGGCTTATGGTAGATACATAAACATTACAGTATCTGGCAACAGCTCTAGTGGACATTCCTGCTGTCAGCATGCCAATTGCATGCTCCCTTAACTTGAGATATCTGTGGCATTGTGCGGTGTGACAAAACTGCACATTTCAGAGTGGCCTTTTATTGTCCTCAGCACAAGGTACACCTGTGTAATAATCATGCTGTTTAATCAGCTTCTTGATATGCCACACCGGTCAGGTGGATATTTTTTGTTAAATATAGTATACCTTTTTTCAAGATGAGTGATGACAAGAGAATCATCCAGCCCTTTGCTTATCTCACTACATCCCCATAGGCCATGTCTTGAAATATGCAGACAGATTAACAGACATAGTGCTGTATCAGCAGCTACACTTGTCTAGATGATGTGCTATATTGTTTACACCATAGAAAATCATTGTGATGCCTTATTTATTGACCTGTCAATAGTATTTGATACTGCTGACAATTTCTTACTTGTACAAAGGTTGTGTGAAATATGCTAGATCAGGCATCTTGCAGTTGGTTCAATAACTATCTAATGGACATGACACAACTTGTACTGACGGTATCAAATTTAGCTTCCTCAATATTATGAAAGGTTTACCGCAGGGGTCGATTTTTGGCCCTGTTCTCTTCACTATTTCTATACATAATATTGGTCTCTCTGTTAAAACCTGTAACATTCATCTCTATGCGGATGATAGTGATTTACTCCTGTTCCCCCTCTTAACAGCAGGCCATTCATAACCTTCAGCATGGTTTTGACTCCATTCAAAAAATTCTTACTGATCTTAAACTAGTGCTAAATGCTAATAAAAACAAGTTTATGTTGTTCTCCAGGTCTCGTAATATTAACTTTGAGGACCTACATATTTGCACATTGAAGGGAGCCCAAACTGAACAAGTCCTCCATTATAAATACTTGGGTGTTTGGATTGATGATAAGCAGCCTGTTAAAACACACATTGTGTCAACAAGAAAGTTGAAAATTAAGATGATTTCTATAAAAGAAACCAATCCTGCCTGACTTTGGAAAGTAGAAGGAAGATTGTTCAAGCAATGCTTCTCCCAGTACTTGATTATGGTGATGTAATCTACAGTCATTGCCAAAAGTTTTTAGAATGACACAAATATTAATTTTCACAAGGTTTGCTGCCTCAGTTTGTACGATGGCAATTTGCATATACACCAGAACGTTATGAAGAGTGATCAGATTAATTGCAAAGTCCCTCTTTTCCATGCAAATGAACTGAATCCCCCAAAAACATTTCCACTGCATTTCAGCCCTGCCACAAAAGGACCAGCTGACATCATGTCAGTGAATCTCTCATTAACACAGGTGTGAGTGTTGACGAGGACAAGGCTGGGGATCACTCTGTCATGCTGATTGAGTTCAAATAACAGACTGGAAGCTTCAAAAGGAGGGTGGTGTTTGTAATCATTGTTTTTCCTCTGTCAGCCATGGTTACCTGCAAGGAATCACGTGCCGTCATCATTGCTTTGCACAAAAAGGGCTTCACAGGCAAGGATATTGCTGCCAGTAAGATTGCACCTAAATCAACCATTTATCGGATCATCAAGAACTTCAAGGAGAGCGGTTCAATTGTTGTAAAGAAGGCTTCAGGGTGCCCAAGAAAGTCCATTAAGCGCCAGGACCATCTCCTAAAGTTGATTCAGCTGCGGGATCGGGCAACCACCAGTACAGAGCTTGCTCAGAAATGGCAGCAGGCAGGTGTGAGTGCATCTGCATGCACAGTGAGGTGAAAACTTTTGGAGGATGGACTGGTGTCAAGAAGGAGCAGCACAGAAGCCACTTCTCTCCAGGAAAAACATCAGGGACAGACTGATATTCTGCAAAAGGTACAGCGATTGGACTGCTGAGGACTGGGGTAAAGTCATTTTCTCTGATGAATCCCCTTTCCGATTGTTTGGGGCATCCGGAAAAAAAGCTTGTCCGGAGAAGACAAGGTGAGCGCTACCATCAGTCCTGTGTCATGCCAACAGTAAAGCATCCTGAGACCATTCATGCTTGGGGTTGCTTCTCAGCTAAGGGAGTGAGCTTGCTCACAATTCTGCCTAAGAACACAGCCATGAATAAAGAATGGCACCAACACATCCTCCGAGAGCAACTTCTCCCAACCATCCAGGAACAGTTTGGTGACAAACAATGCCTTTTCCAGCATGATGGAGCACCTTGCCATAAGGCAAAAGTGATACAGGAACTCCCCAGACCTTAATCCCACAAACAAAACCCCACAAACTCCAAGCATTGATTATGCAAGAATGGGCTGCCATCAGTCAGGATGTGGCCCAGAAGTGAATTGGCAGCATGCCAGGGCGGATTGCAGAGGTCTTGAAAAAGAAGGGTCAACACTGCAAATATTGACTCTTTGCATCAACTTCATGTAATTGTCAATAAAAGCCTTTGACACTTGTGAAATGCTTGTAATTATACTTCAGTATTCCATAGTAACATCTGACAAAAATATCTAAACACACTGAAGCAGCAAAATGTGGAAATTAATATTTGTGTTATTCTCAAAACTTTTGGCCAAGACTGTACTTGCATGTGGCAGCCTCTGCTTTAAAACCTTTAGATTCAAACTAGCATTCAGCACTTATTTTTATCGCTGCGGACGATGTTCCGTACACATCACTGCATTTTGTATAGTTCCATTGGCTGGGAGTCTCTAACTACCAGAAGGGTCCAGCACTGGCTACTTTTTGTACATAGAGCGGTTCTTCAGGGACGCCCCCAACTACATCAGCTAACGTATTAACTGAAGATCCAGCCATTTTCAGACCCGCTCTCTGGACCGACTGCTTCTGGAGGTCCAGCTCATGGAATAGCTTTCAGGTCACCTTGAAATTACACTCACTGCTCTCCACTGAACAGCTTAGATGGAGTTTAAGGGAGGTGATGTGAGAGTTGTGTTTGTTTGGATTAATCCTGCTTTATTTATTGTATTGATATTATTTATTGTATGTTCATGTTCACAAGGATCTAGAAGAAAAAGAAACGCACACCTATTTAGGCGAGGTGCTATGTTCACAGGGATCCCTTGCAAATTAGACCCTGGTCTCAATGGTGACCCACCCTGTAGCAATAAAAGTTGAATTTTAAAAAATCAAAACATGACCAAAAGTATGTGGACACCTGCTCGTTGAACATCTCATTGCAAAACCACAGGCATTACTATGGATTTGGTCCCCCCTTTGCTGCTATAACAGCCTCCACTCTTCTAATGAAGGCTTTCCACTAGATGTTGGAACATTACTGCAGGGACTTGCTCCCATTCAGCCAGAAGAGCATTAGTGAGGTCGGGCACTGATGTTGGGCGAATAGGCCTGGCTCGCAGTTGGCGTTCCAATTCATCACAAAGGTGCGATGTGCTTGAGGTCAGGGCTTTGTGCAGGGAAGTCAAGTTATTCCACATCGATTTTGACAAACCATTTCTGTATGGACCTGGCTTTGTGCACAGCGGCATTGTCATGCTGAAACATGAAAAGGGCCTTCCCCAAACTCTTGCCACAAAGTTCAAAGCACAGAATCGTCTAGAATGTCATTGTATGTTGCAGCTTTAAGATTTCCCTTCACTGGAACAAAGGGGCCTAGCCCGAACCGTGAAAAATAACCCCAGACCATTATTCCCCCTCCACCTAACTTTACAGTTGGCACTATGTATGTAGCGTTCTCCTGGCATGTGCCAAACCCAGATGTCTGTCAGACTTCCAGATGGTGAAGTATAATTAATCAGAGAGAACGCATTTCCACTGTTCCAGAGTCCAGTGGCGGCGAGGTTTCACCACTCTAGCTGACCCCTGGCATTGCGCGTGTTGATCTTAGGCTTGTGTGTGGATGCCCGGCCATGGAAACCCATTTCATGAAGCTCCAGACAAACAGTTATTGTGCTGACGTTGCTTCCAGAGGCAGTTTAGAACTCGGTAGTGAGTGTTGCAACTGAGGACAGACGATTTTTTGCACCTGGTGGTCCCGTTCTGTGAACTTGTGTGGTCTACCACTTTGCGGCTGAGCAGTTGTTTCTCCTAGACGTTTCCACTTCACAATAACAGCACTTACAGTTGACCGGGGCAGCTCTAGCAGGGCAAAAATAAGACAAACTGACTTGTGCCAAGTTGAATGTCACTGAGCACTTCAGTAAGGCCATTCCACTGCCAATGTTTGTGTATGGAGGTTGAATGGCGGTGTGCTCGATTTTATACACCGGTCAGCAATGGGTGTGGCTGAAATAGCTAAATCCACTCATTTGAAGGGGTGTCCACATACTTTTGTGTATATAGTGTACTTCTCAGTCTCAGGTACACAGTAGATTCACTCAGCCATTAGCAAAAAAATGAAATGATCCTAGCCAAGATTTTTTCTACCGGTTTTGTGGATTGAAAGATGAACCAGAATAACAAGATTACCTCCACAACACAATACTGGTCCAATAGAATCTCTCCCTTCTTGTCTTTCAGGTCCTCGCTGGCGTAGTAGGCCATGAAGGATGGCCGGAGTACAAACCAACGCTCCATCCAGTTCCTGCGCACATGTCCCTTTTTCCACATGTAACCCTACGAGAGAGAGAGAGAGAGACAGACCGAGAGAGAGAGAGGGATCGATCATTGTCCCTGTAATGTGAATTTCATTCAACACAAACACACATAAAAACAACCCACACACACAGCCCCACCCGGAGCCACATCCATACAGTCCCACCAACTCACCCTCTTGAGGACGTTATGGTACATCTCCAAGAAGACCTGGTCCAGAGCCAGACTGAAGGCACCCGCATTGCTGACCCTCAGCAGCCTCCCGGCGCCCATGTGATCCAGGAACACCCACACCGACATGCCCTCCTTCTGGACAGAGGCATCCTGGGATAGCAGATCCTCCAGGGGCTTACCGTCCCACTCCTGGTTCATCGCAGTGGAGATTTTCTTCATCAGGTACTCCACCTGCGTGTGTGTGTGCGTTACAAGTCAGAAAATATTGTTATCCTTTTATGGCTCAATTTGCTGAGACCCATATTCAGAAAGTGATCTAGTAAAGGGATAATGCTGTGGTCAGCAAGTTGCAACACATCTTCATAAAGCCTGCAGATGTTATCAACAGGAAACCCTCATATTGGTTTATTCTACTCTGACTTCCTGCTTAGTGGGAGGAGGACAGGATGTAAGGACCTTGAGTAGAGATATTTTAGCAAATGCACAGGAGGATGGTGGTACCATAATTAGGGAGGACGGGCTCGTTTCAGCCATTATTATGAGCCATCCTCCCCTCAGCAGCCTCCACTGAGCAAGGGGCTAATCGATAAACATACAGTTTGTATACTGCAAGCATCAAAGCACGCAGTGTAGTCAAAATGGCCACTGGACTGCATAACTACAACTATTTTCCAACTGTTTATATACAGTACTGTATGTGTGTCTATTAACCCTCTATTCTCCCTCCCTCTTCAGCCCTCCTCCTTTCCCACCGCTCTCTCCCTCTTTTTCAGATGAACTATTTCCTCCCTACCTGTACATCTCTTTTCTCTCTGAAAGATACTATCTGGCTTTATATTTAAATGTGCCAATGGAGGTCAGTCTCTCCCTGGTCCCCTCATCCCGCCAACCCCCTCACCTCCTGGGGAATCATGATGAGTGGGTAGTGGTCCTCCGACAGCAGGTTGAAGAGACAGAAAAGTTTGAAGCAGTCTCTCAGGGAGCACAGCAGCCCCCCCTGGCCGCTGCTAGGTCTGTAGTTTTTCTTCATGGTCATCATCCAGCACAGATCGTCAAACGTCTCCTTGTCATATGCACCCTCTTTGACCTGGGTGCAGCACACCAGGGGTTAATTTGTTCATTAGTACTGGTAAAGAGTTTTAGATGTTAAATGAATAGTTTGCCCAAATGACTAAATGACATATTGGTTTCAATACCCTGTAAGCAGTCTATGGACAAGGTAAGACAGCAATGCATGCTTCGGTTTTGCTCACAGGTTAAGGAAACCAGTATGTAATCTTGGGTGAACTAAGTTCAAGATCAAGTGCAATTCATCTCCTGAATGGACTGGAATTCACTCATCTCAATGTGAAAATCCTCAATTGAGTATGATGGGTTGGTTACCTTGGTCAGTATGTATTTGTTGAGGTAGTTTACCTTGGCCAGTATGTATTTGTTGAGGTAGTTTACCTTGGCCAATATGTATTTGTTGAGGTAGTTTACCTTGGCCAGTATGTATTTGTTGAGGTAGTTTACATTTACATTTACATTTAAGTCATTTAGCAGACGCTCTTATCCAGAGCGACTTACAGATTGGTGCATTCACCTTATTGAGGTAGTTTACCTTGGCCAATACGTATTTGTTGAGGTAGTTTACCTTGGCCAATATGTATTTGTTGAGGTAGTTTACCTTGGCCAACATGTATTTGTTGAGGTAGTTTACCTTGGCCAACATGTATTTGTTGAGGTAGTTTACCTTGGCCAGTATGTATTTGTTGAGGTAGTTTACCTTGGCCAGTATGTATTTGTTGAGGTAGTTTACCTTGGCCAGTATGTATTTGTTGAGGTAGTTTACCTTGGCCAGTATGTATTTGTTGAGGTAGTTTACCTTGGCCAGTACGTATTTGTTGAGGTAGTTTACCTTGGCCAGTATGTATTTGTTGAGGTAGTTTACCTTGGCCAATACGTATTTGTTGAGGTAGTTTACCTTGGCCAGTATGTATTTGTTGAGGTAGTTTACCTTGGCCAATACGTATTTGTTGAGGTAGTTTACCTTGGCCAGTATGTATTTGTTGAGGTAGTTTACCTTGGCCAATACGTATTTGTTGAGGTAGTTTACCTTGGCCAGTATGTATTTGTTGAGGTAGTTTACCTTGGCCAATACGTATTTGTTGAGGTAGTTTACCTTGGCCAATATGTATTTGTTGAGGTAGTTTACCTTGGCCAGTATGTATTTGTTGAGGTAGTTTACCTTGGCCAATACGTATTTGTTGAGGTAGTTTACCTTGGCCAATATGTATTTGTTGAGTAGTTTACCTTGGCCAATATGTATTTGTTGAGGTAGTTTACCTTGGCCAATATGTATTTGTTGAGGTAGTTTACCTTGGCCAAAATGTATTTGTTGAGGTAGTTAACCTTGGCCAGTATGTATTTGTTGAGGTAGTTAACCTTGGCCAGTATGTATTTGTTGAGGTAGTTTACCTTGGCCAGTATGTATTTGTTGAGGTAGTTAACCTTGGCCAGTATGTATTTGTTGAGGTAGTTAACCTTGGCCAGTATGTATTTGTTGAGGTAGTTAACCTTGGCCAGTATGTATTTGTTGAGGTAGTTAACCTTGGCCAGTATGTATTTGTTGAGGTAGTTAACCTTGGCCAGTATGTATTTGTTGAGGTAGTTTACCTTGGCCAATACGTATTTGTTGAGGTAGTTTACCTTGGCCAGTACGTATTTGTTGAGGTAGTTTACCTTGGCCAGTATGTATTTGTTGAGGTAGTTTACCTTGGCCAATACGTATTTGTTGAGGTAGTTTACCTTGGCCAATATGTATTTGTTGAGGTAGTTTACCTTGGCCAGTATGTATTTGTTGAGGTAGTTTACCTTGGCCAATACGTATTTGTTGAGGTAGTTTACCTTGGCCAATATGTATTTGTTGAGGTAGTTCACCTTGGCCAATATGTATTTGTTGAGGTAGTTTACCTTGGCCAATATGTATTTGTTGAGGTAGTTTACCTTGGCCAAAATGTATTTGTTGAGGTAGTTAACCTTGGCCAGTATGTATTTGTTGAGGTAGTTAACCTTGGCCAGTATGTATTTGTTGAGGTAGTTTACCTTGGCCAGTATGTATTTGTTGAGGTAGTTAACCTTGGCCAGTATGTATTTGTTGAGGTAGTTAACCTTGGCCAGTATGTATTTGTTGAGGTAGTTTACCTTGGCCAATACGTATTTGTTGAGGTAGTTTACCTTGGCCAATATGTATTTGTTGAGGTAGTTTACCTTGGCCAATATGTATTTGTTGAGGTAGTTTACCTTGGCCAGTATGTATTTGTTGAGGTAGTTTACCTTGGCCAATACGTATTTGTTGAGGTAGTTTACCTTGGCCAACATGTATTTGTTGAGGTAGTTTACCTTGGCCAACATGTATTTGTTGAGGTAGTTTACCTTGGCCAGTATGTATTTGTTGAGGTAGTTTACCTTGGCCAGTATGTATTTGTTGAGGTAGTTTACCTTGGCCAATACGTATTTGTTGAGGTAGTTTACCTTGGCCAACATGTATTTGTTGAGGTAGTTTACCTTGGCCAACATGTATTTGTTGAGGTAGTTTACCTTGGCCAGTATGTATTTGTTGAGGTAGTTTACCTTGGCCAGTATGTATTTGTTGAGGTAGTTTACCTTGGCCAGTATGTATTTGTTGAGGTAGTTTACCTTGGCCAGTATGTATTTGTTGAGGTAGTTTACCTTGGCCAGTATGTATTTGTTGAGGTAGGGCATGTAGCCATGTTTTGACACAGGTCCATCGTCATCATCTTGGAAGTGCTCCTCCAGTGCCACGGGGTCGTGAGGGATGTTCAACACTGTGTACAGGTTGTGGGAGAGAACCTGCGACATGCGCACACACACACACACACAAATGAAGAAAATGCCTGTCAAAGGGAGATTCTCAATTGGTTCGCTCAACTGCTCTGTCCTCAGTTTTCCTCACCTAGGGCTCCTTTTGAAAAAGCTCAACGGTAACCGAGGAGAAGAAATGTGGAAACAATACGTTTTAATTAAATTAGACTCTCCTTCTTCACTCGCTCGTCATCATGTAAATGACATTTCCAGGGATGGAATCCCAAATTAAATGTGTAAAGTATTCAAAAAACACACGTAGCTAGTTGTGCTAGACATTTTATAGATAATATGTAGCATATAGTTTTTAAATGTGCACACTTATCTCCAAGTAAACAACAGCTGATTTAAAAGGGGGTGTGGCGGATTTCAAAACTCTTCTGCGAAGGATACTCGCGCTTCTTCGGTGGGAGGACGTTATCGAGGGTGCGAGGACACTCCTCCATTTGAAACTAATTGACACTATCCTCGACCACTCTACAACTTAGCAGTTTCCGGGTCACTAAGGAGATAGGACGGAGGATTCGAGGAGAGTATGGTCTTTTGGCCAAATGATAATCCTCCAAAAATGACTCTTTAAATGTATTATGTTACTGTCAATATTACATTTGCGATTCCTATAGTTGTATACAGTATGTAAGTGGTTACTGAAATAGTTCACAACTTCTAATCATCTCAAATCATATGAAAAAACAGAGGTCAATGATAAAAACCAAAGCAAGCAGTGTAAACAACATTGCAGGCCTCTGTTGACTTACACACACACACACACACACACACACACACACACACACACACACACACACACACACACACACACACACACACACACACACACACACACACACACACACAGCCCCCTCGGCGTGAGCATGTCTGGACACCTTCCTGCTCTTTCCTGGGATTCTCACCAAAGGGAGAACACAACTTGTTTGAACTCGACAGGCCAGAGACTGAGTGAAGGGGAAGATGACTGAACACACAGCACCGTCTGTTTCTGTTGTACAGTAAACTCTGATATATTGTCATGTGTACAAGTTGACTGCAGTAAAGGGAGAGGGCCAGTCCTGGACTTTGAAACGAGGGCATAGGTGACTATCGACTGACTTTAATGCTCCCATTTCTGTGTGTAGGCTGCCGCGGTTGTGATTACTCACTGAAAGAGGGTTTCATGAATACACACTCATGGAGGGTGTATCCATGTATTGAAGTCACCAATGTATCCAAACTGTGTGCCAGTGAGAATGTTTTCATCTGCATGTTTCTCATAATGAGCAGTATTCCTGCATGATCCATGCAAATTATTATTTTTACTGGTGGACTGTTAACTTTCTAAATGGTATACATCCCTAGATTAACGCTGAATAATGTATTATAGCCTATATATAACAACTTGTAAGAGGCGAACAATGTATTTGAAGGCTATCTTGATCAGATCTTCAAACCTCAAAACGTTTGTTTATAAGGTTATCTAAACAAACGATTATGTGTATATTATTATGTGAATTGTAGATCATGAGTAACATGCTGGCGCCAGAGGCACAGAAGCAACACCCATTTCCTGATTATAAAGCTCAGCACTTGGAAATATTACACTTCAAATCTAACCTTCAGCTGGGATTTCGACACTTTGCCACATTTCTCCATGTCCAGCGATGTGAACGCGTACCAGATGGACTTGAGTAGTTCGGATTGCAGTTCCATTGTGGAGACAGAAGTCTTTGCGTCTACATTCCGACGCGAGCGGAGTGGCGCACAGCAGTGATCAGTATTGCAAACTGAAGTGGAAGCACTTAACGAGAAGGCGAACAGGACACGTTAAGAAAGGGGGTGGAGAAGAGAGGAACAATTATGTAACGAAAGTAAAATACTATATGCATATAATATTCTATTTATAATCAAAATAAATACTTAATAAAAATGTATAAACCACAATATAATATCAATATTTCACTCTTCATATTTGGATTCATATAGGGTACTAATAGCCGACCTTATAAACCTATAATTATGTTTTAGGTCACTCAAAGTTAAAACTTTGAATGACTTTGGAAAACTGGCATCCATGTAAATTACTGACCTCTCTCTTTCAAATGGGTGGTGGTAAATTAACCCCAGATCTTGGTTGATGTCACTGATACACATACGCGATGTGGGTCTTTCTTTTTCCCAACGCAGTTAAGACAAAACCACGCCCCGTTATTCAGAGAGGCGTTCTACTACGCTCCCAGCGCAGAGACAGTGACCTTCCAAGGTAAGGATGGAAAGTGTAATTTAACAATTGCCTGCCTACCGTAATGCAGGCCTATTATTATCATATTTGAGAACATTTGCCCATGTATTTATTTTCAGAGTTTCAATGAGTTGTAAAAATGCCTCAGAGAACTCTGCTGAATTCCCTCAATTGAAGGTCAGCTAAGTTGACCTAGGCTACTTAACGTTACTAGTTCGGTCTATTATCAGGTCAAATCATATGCTTATTATTAATCATTTCTCAAATATGTATTAGCAAATCATTCAACCGAATAAGCAATGCCACAGCCATTTAATCTGTTTTAGAGCGTCAAGGGACGTTAATGGCTAGTTTGGTCCACCACATTATGTTATTATATTTTTCAAACTTGAAATACAAGGGCAAATGTTATTAATCAGTGACTGAAATTTCACGCTTCGTGATATTAATTTCCGGACTTGGAGAGCGCTCAAGTCTTTGTAGAATGCCCCGTTATTCAGAAAAACGGTGCGTGGTTTTGGCTTAACTGCGTTGGGGAAAAGAAAGAAGTAGTCGCCCACCACGCTTACATCCCCCAGCAGCCACTCAGGGTTTGAGTCACACCCTCACACATCCACAAACTCACAAGTCGTTTCCTTAAAATTAAGCGAGTGACTCTGTAGACAGGTCCGGATTCATGAGCGGGCCTTAGGAGAGTAGACGGTCTGTCCCAACCACTTTTCTCCCTCCTATTTGAGTAACATTAACAGATTGATAATAACAATTGTTCGTTTTGAGTTCAAATACGAAAATCTAACTGAGTTAGTGGATTTCAAATTGCTGACCTAAGATCTACTCTCCTTGACTTTGTTGTATTTCTAGAACCTTATAAAGAGGTCTTCTACCGACCGCCAAAACATCTATTCTAAGAACAATGGAAACCTGACGTATCCATTACAACCGACGTTATCAGGAGCCTCCTATAGAGCTACAACCATGAAAGACATTGTGACTTCTGGGGAAGTAACCAGAGATTATCTGATGAACTGACTCTCCAGCAGACGGACCGACAATTCCAACAGAGAAGACAACGATGTCACGACTCCTACCGAAGGTGGCTCTCCTTCCTGTTCGGGTGGCGCTCGGCGGTCGTCGTCACCGGCCTACTAGCTGCCTCTAACCTTTTTCCCCCTTGTCTGTTTAGTAGTTACACCTGTGTTTAGTTAGGTTGATTGGTTGGGCTTTATTATCCAGCCGGCCCGCCTGCTGGGTGTGCAGGATTGTTTGCAGTATACTGTTGTGCACGACTGTATGTCACCGTTGTCAGTGTATGTGTGTTTTGCACTACTGTTTAGTTCCCCGTGTTTTGGGGCAATTGTTTGGGTTGGCGTCGTTTTCACCGGTGTGGTGGAATAAAATCGCTACCCTGAACTTTCTGTTTCCTGCGCCTGACTATTTCCTCCACTACCCCCCGGGCATTACAAACGACATATGGGCGTAAATATGTTGATTGCAATTATTCCCGAATGATTGAAAGTTCATGTGCAAAGGATTAGCATTTCAATGAATATAATTATCCACTGTGTGTAGTGATCAATTTAGCCTTTCCCGCCCCTTTATCGGTCCACTTTATCGGTTTACCAAGCAGTCATATCGGTTTAGTCCACTTGGTGATCTTCCCTATCATTGTTAATAACCAATATCTACTGTTTGTTTGGTATGCATTTCTTTGATTATTTAGTTAGTTAGTAAATACATGATTAAGCCAATTGGTGTATGGATGATTAATAGTTTAGGCTGGGTTTGGTCAGATAACCAAGAATTTACGACATTTGGAAAGAATAATTCATTAATAGAAGACTAATTTAGTTATATTTGGAAAATTATAACTTTGTAATCTGAAGATTTTCCGTGATGCCCCAACTTCCTAGTTAATTAAATTGACATGATTCGTTTAATCACGTAATAATTAGAGAATTGATTTGATAAAATAACAGTCTGCACAATTAATGATAGCCAGAGACACGACACCAGTAGGCCAAGTAAACGTACTGTTAAACCTGTGTCATTTACATTCATTTCTGATTAATGCATGTATTAACTATAGTCATTTACCGTTCTCATTATGTTGTTTACGGTGTTGAGTTCACAACCTCCTACACTATTGAATTTTTTGGGGGTTAATTTCATAACAATTACAAGTTTTGTAAAATATTTGTTCATTGCCTTTTGTTTGGAGTGCTCCGTGAGCAATGAGCATGTTCTCTGTCCTGATACAGTCGAGGGAGCGTGCGCCTGAGCACGCACAGAAGTCGACGTACCTGGCTGCTGCATGCAAAAGTAGGAAAGTGTCTATTTTGCAATGTCAGATTTCGTGATTGTCATAACTCACCACGTCCACCACTAATAATCTGAGTTTCGCAGTCATTTTTTCTTAACCTCACACAGTAAGTCAACCAAGTCTGTTTCTTTAACAGTATTTGAAATAGCTTTCCAACACTCCCGGCCTCGATAATCACCAAGCCTCGGTGTGAAAGAGTGAAATATCATGATCTGATCATTCCATATATCCAGATAAAATGCTATAAAAAAACGGCCATTCAACTGATTTGTCTGTAGAGGAGTTTTTCTCAATAGTCGGAAGAAGTTTAGTCCTATAAGGAATGTCTCTCCTTATCAGCCTTCCTTCATCTGACTGCAATGATTTTAAAATCAAATCAAATCAAATGTTATTTGTCACATACACATGGTTAGCAGATGTTAGTGCGAGTGTAGCGAAATGCTTGTGCTTCTAGTTCCGACAATGCAGTAATAACCAACAAGTAATCCAGCTAACAATTCCAAAACTACTACCTTATAGACACAAGTGTAAGGGGATAAAGAATATGTACATAAAGATATATGAATGAGTGATGGTACAGAGCGGCATAGGCAAGATACAGTAGATCGTATTGAGTGCAGTATATACATATGAGATGAGTATGTAAACAAAGTGGCATAGTTAAAGTGGCTAGTGATACATGTATTACATAAGGATGCAGTAGATGATATAGATTACATTTACATTACATTACATTTAAGTCATTTAGCAGACGCTCTTATCCAGAGCGACTTACAAATTGGTGCATACACCTTATGACGTCCAGTGGAACAGCCACTTGCATCTAAATCTTTTTTGGGGGGGAAGGATTACTTACCCTTACTTACCCTATCCTAGGTATTCCTTGAAGAGGTGGGGTTTCAGGTGTCTCTGGAAGGTGGTGATTGACTCCGCTGTCCTGGCGTCGTGAGGGAGTTTGTTCCACCATTGGGGGGCCAGAGCAGCGAACAGTTTTGACTGGGCTGAGCGGGAACTGTACTTCCTCAGTGGTAGGGAGGCGAGCAGGCCAGAGGTGGATGAACGCAGTGCCCTTGTTTGGGTGTAGGGCCTGATCAGAGCCTGGAGGTACTGAGGTGCCGTTCCCCTCACAGCTCCGTAGGCAAGCACCATGGTCTTGTAGCGGATGCGAGCTTCAACTGGAAGCCAGTGGAGAGAGCGGAGGAGCGGGGTGACGTAAGAGAACTTGGGAAGGTTGAACACCAGACGGGCTGCGGCGTTCTGGATGAGTTGTAGGGTTTAATGGCACAGGCAGGGAGCCCAGCCAACAGCGAGTTGCAGTAATCAAGACGGGAGATGACAAGTGCCTGGATTAGGACCTGCGCCGCTTCCTGTGTGAGGCAGGGTCGTACTCTGCGGATGTTGTAGAGCATGAACCTACAGGAACGGGACACCGCCTTGATGTTAGTTGAGAACGTCAGGGTGTTGTCCAGGATCACGCCAAGGTTCTTAGCGCTCTGGGAGGAGGACACAATGGAGTTGTCAACCGTGATGGCGAGATCATGGAACGGGCAGTCCTTCCCCGGGAGGAAGAGGAGCTCCGTCTTGCTGAGGTTCAGCTTGAGGTGGTGATCCGTCATCCACACTGATATGTCTGCCAGACATGCAGAGATGCGATTCGCCACCTGGTCATCAGAAGGGGGAAAGGAGAAGATTAATTGTGTGTCGTCTGCATAGCAATGATAGGAGAGACCATGTGAGGTTATGACAGAGCCAAGTGACTTGGTGTATAGCGAGAATAAGAGAGGGCCTAGAACAGAGCCCTGGGGGACACCAGTGGTGAGAGCGCGTGGTGAGGAGACAGATTCTCGCCACGCCACCTGGTAGGAGCGACCTGTCAGGTAGGACGCAATCCAAGCGTGGGCCGCGCCGGAGATGCCCAACTCGGAGAGGGTGGAGAGGAGGATCTGATGGTTCACAGTATCGAAGGCAGCCGATAGGTCTAGAAGGATGAGAGCAGAGGAGAGAGAGTTAGCTTTAGCAGTGCGGAGCGCCTCCGTGATACAGAGAAGAGCAGTCTCAGTTGAATGACTAGTCTTGAAACCTGACTGATTTGGATCAAGAAGGTCATTCTGAGAGAGATAGCGGTAGAGCTGGCCAAGGACGGCACGCTCAAGAGTTTTGGAGAGAAAAGAGAGAAGGGATACTGGTCTGTAGTTGTTGACATCGGAGGGATCGAGTGTAGGTTTTTTCAGAAGGGGTGCAACTCTCGCTCTCTTGAAGACGGGAGGGACGTAGCCAGCGGTCAGGGATGAGTTGATGAGCGAGGTGAGGTAAGGGAGAAGGTCTCCGGAAATGGTCTGGAGAAGAGAGGAGGGGATAGGGTCAAGCGGGCAGGTTGTTGGGCGGCCGGCCATCACAAGACGCGAGATTTCATCTGGAGAGAGAGGGGAGAAAGAGGTCAGAGCATAGGGTAGGGCAGTGTGAGCAGAACCAGCGGTGTCGTTTGACTTAGCAAACGAGGATCGGATGTCGTCGACCTTCTTTTCAAAATGGTTGACGAAGTCATCTGCAGAGAGGGAGGAGGGGGGATTCAGGAGGGAGGAGAAGGTGGCAAAGAGCTTCCTAGGGTTAGAGGCAGATGCTTGGAATTTAGAATGGTAGAAAGTGGCTTTAGCAGCAGAGACAGAGGAGGAAAATGTAGAGAGGAGGGAGTGAAAGGATGCCAGGTCCGCAGGGAGGTGAGTTTTCCTCCATTTCCGCTCGGCTGCCCGGAGCCCTGTTCTGTGAGCTCGCAATGAGTCGTCGAGCCACGGAGCGGGAGGGGAGGACCGAGCCGGCCTGGAGGATAGGGGACATAGGGAGTCAAAGGATGCAGTAAGGGAGGAGAGGAGGGTTGAGGAGGCAGAATCAGGAGATAGGTTGGAGAAAGTTTGAGCAGAGGGAAGAGATGATAGGATGGAAGAGGAGAGAGTAGCGGGGGAGAGAGAGCGAAGGTTGGGACGGCGCGATACCATCCGAGTAGGGGCAGTGTGGGAAGTGTTGGATGAGAGCGAGAGGGAAAAGGATACAAGGTAGTGGTCGGAGACTTGGAGGGGAGTTGCAATGAGGTTAGTGGAAGAACAGCATCTAGTAAAGATGAGGTCAAGCGTATTGCCTGCCTTGTGAGTAGGGGGAAGGTGAGAGGGTGAGGTCAAAAGAGGAGAGGAGTGGAAAGAAGGAGGCAGAGAGGAATGAGTCAAAGGTAGACGTGGGGAGGTTAAAGTCGCCCAGAACTGTGAGAGGTGAGCCGTCCTCAGGAAAGGAGCTTATCAAGGCATCAAGCTCATTGATGAACTCTCCGAGGGAACCTGGAGGGCGATAAATGATAAGGATGTTAAGCTTGAAAGGGCTGGTAACTGTGACAGCATGGAATTCAAAGGAGGCGATAGACAGATGGGTAAGGGGAGAAAGAGAGAAAGACCACTTGGGAGAGATGAGGATCCCAGATTACAGTATATACGTATACATATGAGATGAATAATGTAGAGTATGTAAACATTATATTAGGTAGTATTGTTTAAAGTGGCTAGTGATATATTTTACATCAATTCCCATTATTAAAGTGGCTGGAGTTGAGTCAGTGTGTTGGCAGCAGCCACTCAATGTTAGTGGTGGCTGTTTAACAGTCTGATGGCCTTGAGATAGAAGCTGTTTTTCAGTCTCTTGGTCCCAGCTTTGATGCACCTGTACTGACCTCGCCTTCTGGATGATAGCGGGGTGAACAGGCAGTTGCTCGGGTGGTTCTTGTCCTTGATGATCTTTATGGCCTTCCTGTGACATCTGGTGGTGTAGGTGTCCTGGAGGGCAGGTAGTTTGCCCCCGGTGATGCGTTGTGCAGACCTCACTACCCTCTGGAGAGCCTTACGGTTGTGGGCGGAGCAGTTGCCGTACCAGGCGGTGACAGGATGCTCTCGATTGTGCATCTGTAGAAGTTTGTGAGTGCTGTTGGTGACAAGCCAAATTTCTTCATCCTCCTGAGATTGAAGAGGCGCTGCTGCGCCTTCTTCACGATGCTGTCTGTGTGGGTGGACCAATTCAGTTTGTCTGTGATGTGTACGCCGAGGAACTTAAAACTTACTACCCTCTCCACTACTGTTCCACCGATGTGGATAGGGGGGAGTTCCCTCTGCTGTTTCCTGAAGTCCACAATCATCTCCTTAGTTTTGTTGACGTTGAGTGTGAGGTTATTTTCCTGACACCACACTCCGAGGGCCCTCACCTCCTCCCTGTAGGCCGTCTCGTCGTTGTTGGTAATCAAGCCTACTACTGTTGTGTCGTCCGCAAACTTAATGATTGAGTTGGAGGCGTGCGTGGCCACGCAGTCGTGGGTGAACAGGGAGTACAGGAGAGGGCTCAGAACGCACCCTTGTGGGGCCCCAGTGTTGAGGATCAACGGGGTGGAGATGTTGTTGCCTACCCTCACCACCTGGGGGCGGCCCGTCAGGAAGTCCAGTACCCAGTTGCACAGGGCGGGGTCGAGACCCAGGGTCTCGAGCTTGATGACGAGCTTGGAGGGCACTATGGTGTTAAATGCCGAGCTGTAGTCGATGAACAGCATTCTCACATAGGTATTCCTCTTGTCCAGATGGGTTAGGGCAGTGTGCAGTGTGGTTGAGATTGCATCGTCTGTGGACCTATTTGGGCGGTAAGCAAATTGGAGTGGGTCTAGGGTGTCAGGTAGGGTGGAGGTGATATGGTCCTTGACTAGTCTCTCAAAGCACTTCATGATGACGGAAGTGAGTGCTACGGGGCGGTAGTCGTTTAGCTCAGTTACCTTAGCTTTCTTGGGAACAGGAACAATGGTGGCCCTCTTGAAGCATGTGGGAACAACAGACTGGGATAGGGATTGATTGAATATGTCCGTAAACACACCAGCCAGCTGGTCTGCGTATGCTCTGAGGGCGCGGCTGGGGATGCCGTCTGGGCCTGCAGCCTTGCGAGAGTTGACACGTTTAAATGTTTTCCTCACGTCGGCAGCAGTGAAGGAGAGTCTGCATGTTTTAGTTGCGGGCAGTGTCAGTGGCACTGTATTGTCCTCAAAGCGGGCAAAAAAGTTATTTAGTCTGCCTTGGAGCAAGACATCCTGGTCCGTGACGGTGCTGGTTTTCTTTTTGTAATCCGTGATTGACTGTAGACCCTGCCACATACCTCTTGTGTCTGAGCCGTTGAATTGAGATTCTACTTTGTCTCTATACTGACGCTTAGCTTGTTTGATTGCCTTGCGGAGGGAATAGTTACACTGTTTATATTCGGTCATGTTTCCAGTCACCTTGCCCTGATTAAAAGCAGTGGTTCGCGCTTTCAGTTTCACGCGAATGCTGCCATCAATCCACGGTTTCTGGTTTGGGAATGTTTTAATCGTTGCTATGGGAACGACATCTTCAATGCACGTTCTAATGAACCTGCACACCGAATCAGCGTATTCGTCAATGTTGTTGTCTGACGCAATACGGAACATATCCCAGTCCACGTGATGGAAGCAGTCTTGGAGTGTGGAATCAGATTGGTCGGACCAGCGTTGAACAGACCTCAGCGCGGGAGCTTCTTGTTTTAGTTTCTGTCTGTAGGCAGGGTTCAACAAAATGGAGTCGTGGTCAGCTTCTCCGAAAGGAGGGCGGGGCAGGGCCTTATATGCGTTGCGGAAGTTGGAATAGCAATGACCCAAGGTTTTTCCAGCCCTGGTTGCGCAATCGATATGCTGATAAAATTTAGGGAGTCTTGTTTTCAGATTAGCCTTGTTAAAATCCCCAGCGACAATGAATGCAGCCTCCGGATATATGGATTCCAGTTTGCAAAGAGTCAAATAAAGTTCATTCAGAGCCATCGATGTGTCTGCTTGCGGGGGAATATATACGGCTGTGATTATAATCGAAGAGAATTCCTTTGGTAGATAATGCGGTCTACATTTGATTGTGAGGAATTCTAAATCAGGTGAACAGAAGGACTTGAGTTCCTGTATGTTGTTGTGGCCACACCACGCCACGTTAACCATAAAGCATACGCCCCCGCCCCTCTTCTTACCAGAAAGATGTTTGTTTCTGTCGGCGCGATGCGTGGAGAAACCAGCTGGCTGCACCGTCTCCGATAGCGTCTCTCCAGTGAGCCATGTTTCCGTGAAGCAAAGAACGTTACAGTCTCTGATGTCCCTCTGGAATGCTACCCTTGCTCGGATTTCATCAACCTTGTTGTCAAGAGACTGGACATTGGCGAGGAGAATGCTAGGGAGTGGTGCACGATGTGCCCGTCTCCGGAGTCTGACCAGAAGACCGCTTCGTTTTCCCCTTTTTCAAAGTCTTTTTTTGGGGATCCAAGCCGGCTGGGATCCATTCCGTTGTCCTGGGTGAAAGGCAGAACACAGGATCCGCTTCGCGAAAGTCATATTCTTGGTCGTACTGATGGTGTGTTGACGCTGCTCTTATGTTCAGTAGTTCTTCTCGACTGTATGTAATGAAACCTAAGATGACCTAAGATTTGTCCAATAAGAAACACTTGTTTTTCTTTTTCGGTTGCAAAACGTTTTGATACGGTTTGCACTAATGAATATGACCCAGGTGAAAGCAATGCTAGATGCCCATTAAGAATTTGCTTTCACCTGGTAACGACATTTCCACTAGAGGGTGATATACAGCTAACTGCAAAAATATAGGAAACAACCAGATAAAATGCCTTAATAGGGTGTTGGGCCACCACAGGCTGCCAGAACACTTTCAATGTGCCTTGGCATAGATTCTACTCGTGTCTGGAACTATTGGAAGGATGCAACACCATTCTTCCACAAGAAATTCTATAATTTGGTGTTTTGCTGATGGTGGTGGAAAACGCTGTTTTAGGTGGTCGCTCCACAATCTCCTGTTAGTGTTCAATCGGGTTGACATCTGGTGACTGACACACACACACACACACACACACACACACACACACACACACACACACACACACACACACACACACACACACACACACACACACACACACACACACACACACACACACACACACACACACACACACACACAACTATGGAACTGAGTTACAGTGGAGCAAAAAAGTATTTAGTCAGCCACCAATTGTGCAAGTTCTCCCACTTAAAAAGACGAGAGGCCTGTAATTTTCATCATAGCTACACTTCAACTATGACAGACAAAATGAGGGAAAAAAATCCAGAAAATCACATTGTAGGATTTTTAATGGATTTATTTGCAAATTACGGTGGAAAATAAGTATTTGGTCAATAACAAACGTTTATCTCAATACTTTGTTATATACCCTTTGTTGGCAATGACAGAGGTCAAACGTTTCTGTAAGTCTTCACAAGGTTTTCACACACTGTTGCTAGTATTTTAAGGAAAAAAACAATTTAGTCAATTTTAGAATAAGGCTGTAACCTAACAAAATGTGGAAAAAAGCAAGGGGTCTGAATACTTTCCGAAGGCACTGTACAGCATAAAGAGATATAGAGTACAAAGGCAAGAGTAAAGGTATGCCAGCCTTATTGGTAACCTCCTGCTAGTGCCATCCTCCTCTAGTTACTGTCTTAATGATCAATTAAACACTCAACCTCCATGGACGTACTGCGCCAGTCGATGCCTACTGTGAATAATACACTAATACACACACATCTTTGTCAATGTCTCTGTGTGATGTGCATATTTCAATATGTTAATTAATAATTAAACTGTATTCTTTGTCCATCTTCCTATAAGTGGGTGTAAAAACAAACAAGGATGTGGTCGAGCAACATATCAATATCAACATATCATATCATAACAATTGGTTTGAGGTTGGGTGATTGTGGAGGCCAGGTCATCTTATGAAGCACTCCATTACTCTCCTTCTTGTTCAAATAGCCCTTACACAGCCTGGAGGTGTTGGGTCATTGTCCCGTTGTTACGGTTTTCTTCTAACTCCTCCTCTGACGAAGAGGTGTAGCAAGGTTCGGACCAAAATGCGGCGTGGTAATTTTCATACATGTTTAATGAACGAATAAACACGAACAATACAAAAACAACAAACGTAACGTGAAAACCTAAACAGCCTATCTGGTGACAACAAACACAGAGACAGGAACAATCACCCACCAAACACTCAAAGAATATGGCTGCCTAAATATGGTTCCCAATCAGAGACAACGATAAACACCTGCCTCTGATTGAGAACCACTCCAGACAGCCATAGACTATGCTAGATACCCCCACTAAGCCACAAACCCAATACCTAACAAAACCCCAAGCCAAAACACACCACAATAAACCCATGTCACACCCTGGCCTGACCAATATAATAAAGAAAACACAAAATAATAAGACCAGGGCGTGACAGAACCCCCCACCCCAGGTGCGGACTCCCGGGCGCACACCAAAAACCATAGGGAAGGGTCCGGGTGGGCGTCTGTCCATGGTGGAGGCTCCGGCGCGGGACGTGGACTCCAATCTATCAAAGTCTTAGTCCTTCCTCCTCGCGTCCTTGGATAGTCCACCCTCGCCGCCGACCATGGCCTAGTAGTCCTCACCCAGAACCCCACTGGACTGAGGGGCAGCTCGGGACTGAGGGGCAGCTCGGGACTGAGGCAGCTCAGGACTGAGGGGCAGCTCGGGACTGAGGGGTAGCTCGGGACTGAGGGGTAGCTCGGGACTGAGGGGAAGCTCGGGACTGAGGGGAAGCTCGGGACTGAGGGGAAGCTCAGCACTGAGAGGAAGCTCAGCACTGAGAGAAAGCTCAGCACTGAGAGGAAGCTCAGTACTCAGAGGAAGCTCAGTACTCAGAGGAAGCTCAGGCAGGTAGTTTGATCTGGCAGATCCTGGCTGGCTGGCGGTTCTGGCAGATCCTGGCTAACTGGCGGATCTGGAAGAGTCTGGCTGACTGACGGATCCTGGCAGACTGACATATCTGAAAGAGTCTGGCTGACTGGCGATCTGGAAGAGTCTGGCTGACTGGCGGATCTGGAAGAGTCTGGCTGACTGGCGAATCTGGAAGAGTCTGGCTGACTGGCGGATCCTGGAAGACTGGCGGCTCTGGCTGCTCCATGCTGACTGGCGGCTCTGGCTGCTCCATGCTGACTGGCGGCTCTGGCTGCTCCATGCTGACTGGCAGCTCTGGCTGCTCTATACTGACTGACGGCTCTGGCTGCTCCATGCAGACTGGCAGCTCTGGCCGCTTCTTGCAGACTGGCAGCTCTGGCGGCTTCTTGCAGACTGGCAGCTCTGGCGGATTCTTGCATACTGGCAGCTCTGGCAGCTCCATGCAGACTGGCAGCTCTGGCAGCTCCTTGCAGACTGGCAGCTCTGGCTGCTCCATGCAGACCGTCTGCTCTGGCTGCTCCATGCAGACTGAAAGCTCTGGCAGATCCATGCAGACTGGCAGCTCTGGCTGCTCCATGCTGACCGACAGATCTGGCTGCTCCATGCAGACTGGCAGCTCTGGCTGCTCCATGCAGACTGGCAGCTCTAGGTGCTCCATGCAGACGACTGCTCTGGCTGCTCCATGCAGACCGACTGCTCTGGCTGCTCCATGCAGACTGAAAGGTCTGGCAGCTCCATGCAGACTGGCAGCTCTGGCTGCTCCATGCTGACCGACAGATCTGGCTGCTCCATGCAGACTGGCAGCTCTGGCTGCTCCATGCAGACTGGCAGCTCTGGCTGCTCCATGCAGACTGGCAGTTCTGGCTGCGCTGAACAGGCAGGAGACTCCAGCAGCGCTGTAGAGGAGGAAGGCTCTGGCAGCGCTGAACAGGCGGGAGACTCCGGCAGCGCAGGAGAGGAGGAAGGCTCTGGCAGCTCTGGAGAGGCGAGGCGCACTGTAGGCCTGATGCGTGGTGCTGGCACTGGTGGTACTGGGCCGAGGACACGCACAGGAAGCCTGGTGCGGGGAGCTGCCACCGGAGGGCTGGTGCGTGGAGGTGGTACTGGGTAGACCGGACCGTGCAGGCGCACTGGAGCTCTTGAGCACTGAGCCTGCCCAATCTTACCTGGTTGAATACTCCCGGTCGCTCTCCCAGTGTGGCGAGGTGAGGTGGAATAGCCCGCACTGGGCTATGCAGGCGAACTGGGGACACCGTGCGCAAGGTGGGTGCCATGTAAGCCGGCCCAAGGAGACGCACTGGGGACCAGATGCGTAGAGCCGGCTTCATGGCATTTGGCTCGACGCTCACTCTAGCCCGGCCGATACGCGGAGCTGGAATATACCGCACCGGGCTATGCACCCGCACTGGGGACACCGTGCGCACCACAGCATAACACGGTGCCTGCCCGGTCTCTCTAGCCCCCCGGTAACCACAGGAAGTTGACGCAGGTCTCCTACCTGGCTTCCCCAATAAATTTTGGGGGCTGACTCTCGGGCTTCCATCCGCGTCGCCGTGCTGCCTCCTCATACCAGCGCCTCTCAGCTTTCGCCGCCTCCAGCTCTTCTTTGGGGCGACGATATTCTCCTGGCTGTGCCCAGGGTCCTTTACCGTCCAGGATTTCCTCCCAAGTCCAGAAGTCCTCATTACGCTGCTCCTGCCTGTCACCACGCCGCTTGGTCCTGTTGTGGTGGGTGATTCTGTTACGGTTTTCTTCTAACTCCTCCTCTGACGAAGAGGTGTAGCAAGGTTCGGACCAAAATGCGGCGTGGTAATTTTCATACATGTTTAATGAACGAATAAACACGAACAATACAAAAACAACAAACGTAACGTGAAAACCTAAACAGCCTATCTGGTGACAACAAACACAGAGACAGGAACAATCACCCACAAAACACTCAAAGAATATGGCTGCCTAAATATGGTTCCCAATCAGAGACAACGATAAACACCTGCCTCTGATTGAGAACCACTCCAGACAGCCATAGACTATGCTAGATACCCCCACTAAGCCACAAACCCAATATCTAACAAAACCCCAAGACAAAACACATCACACTAAACCTATGTCACACCCTGGCCTGACCAACATAATAAAGAAAACACAAAATACTAAGACCAGGGCATGACACCCATTGAAAAATAAATTTTATCCCATTAAGGTCAAACCAGATGGGATGGCGTATTACTGCAGAATGCTGTTATAGCCATTCTGGTTAAATATGTATTGAATTCTAAATAAATCACAGACAGTGTCACCAGCAAAGCACCCTCACACCTCCTCCTCCATGCTTCACGTTGGGAACCACACATGCAGAGACGATCCGTTCACCTATTCTGCGTCTCACAAAGATACGGCGGTTGGAAACAAAAATGTCAAATTTGGACTCATCACACCAAAGGACAGATTTGTAACTGTCTATTGTCTATTGCTTGTGTTTCTTGGCCCAAGCAAGTCTCTTGGTTTCTTTGCAGCAAAAAATAAGAAATTCCTATTTACAATGATGGCCTACCAAAAGGTAAAAGGCCTGGGATTAAAAATATATATTTGTAATAAAATATAAATGTAGGACAAAACACATCACGACAAGAGAGACAACACAACGCTACATAAATAGAGACCTAAGACAACAACATAGCAAGCCAGCAACACATGACAACACAGCATGGTAGCAACACAACATGACAACAACATGGTAGCAACACAACGGATTAACTGATCTTCATGTCTTAAAGTAATGATGGACTGTCATTTCTCTTTGCTTATTTGAGCTGTTCTTGCCATAAATTGGACTTGGTATTTTACCAAATAGGGCTATATCTTCTGTATACCAACCATACCTTGTCACAACACAACTGATTGGCTCAAACGCATTAAGAAGGTTAAGAAATTCCAGAAATGTATATTTAACAACTCACACCTGTTAATTAAATTGCATTCCAGGTAACTAACTACCTCATGAAACTAGTTGAGTGAATGCCAAGAGTGTGCAAAGCTGTCATCAAGGCAAAGGGTGGCTACTTTAAAGAATCTCAAATATAAAATATATTTTGATTTGTTTAACACTTTTTTGCTTACTACATTATTCCATATGTGTTATTTCATAGTTTTGATGTCTTCAGTATAATTATACAATGTATAAAATAAAAAATATAAAGAAAAGCCCTGAAATGAGTAGGTGTGTCCAACCTTTTGACTGGTACTGTATATATCTTAAATTACTGCATTTTCACAAATGTTATGATATAATCGTCAATCCCATTGAAAAGATTACGGACATGATATGGAATGAGAGGCAGTTAAGAGGCAATTCCTCTCTAGGTTTATTTCTAGGTTTTGGCCTTTCTAGGGAGTTTTTCCTAGCCACCGTGCTTCTACACCTGCACTGCTTGCTGTTTGGGGTTTTAGGCTGGGTTTCTGTACAGCGCTTTGATATATCAGCTGATGTAAGAAGGACTATATAAATGCATTTGATTTGAAAATTTGATTTGAGTTACTTTCAAAGGGTATAAGAAACATTTGTTTTACTTTTCTGTTGCAAAACTTTTTGCTAAGGTGTGCACTAATGAATACGAGCTTGATGTCAAGATGTTTCTCTTCACAGGAAAGAAAACTGTAAGCATGGTGAAGATGTTTCTGAAAGTACATCCAGGAGTTGACCTTAATGACCCTCTGGTGAAAGAGCAAATTCTCACACAGGTGGGAGGAGAGGTTTCAGGGAGGAAATTTGGATCGTTGCTATAGATTTGCTATGGCTCTTTGACAGCGTTGTACTGTAGCCTAATCAATGAAGTGAAAGAATAACTCTCAGACATGTGACAACACTTATACAAATGAGTAAATGGCCATCAGATCATTTCCTGTGGATCACATCTTTATACAGCGTTTGTCATCCATGTTGTTTTTAGATACAGGCAGAGATCACCCAGACAGAGGGAGGTGCATCTGTGCGATGGAAGGAGCAGCCAGATGGCAAAGTCTTCCAGAAGAGAGAGAAAGAAGGAAGGTAAGTCAAAAGACATGACCACTTGAGAATGTTCAAAGTCCGTTACTCCATTTAGTCCTCATTCTGGGTTATTCTGGGTTAATACCTCAATATAATACGTCACAATAAAAATAGTTGTTACATGTTACCTCTTTGTGTATGCGTGTGCGTGTGTGTGTGTGTGCATAATTATCTCTTCAGGACACTGTGTAAAGAAATCACACGTATGCTGAGTGAGACTCCTACAGGTGACAAAGTGGGTTGCATTTATTTGAAACAGAAATGAAATTGTTGATGAAGACTTTCTTCTAATTGTTCTGCTTTATCTGAAATGTCACGTCATGTTCAAATAGTTGAAGTAGGCACAACAGGGTATGCTGATTTGATAATCATAATCTGTTCATCAAAGTTGAAGTCTTCATTCTTTTTATGCTTTATTTAACCATGATCAGTCACATTGAGATCTCTTTTTCAAGTGAGCCCCGGGATTAATGTAGCAATGTGTAACAAAGCTAAATATCTCGATTCAATCAAAGCTACAAACCAGGCTTCTAGGGTAGGAGAACAGCAACCTATTTACTCTATGATGATAAACCATGAATGATTTAATATGCAATTAGTACAACTTTTTATTTCACTTTAAACACAGAGCTTTGAATGTGTGAATTCAATCATGTTTACAGGGCAAAATAATGGTGTCTGAACTTGGGCAAAGTATGTATGGACCAAGTGTGTGCTAAACAATTATTCTAAAGATAATTCTATTTGAAAACGCATACAATATCAACATTCTAGACTATAAGTTATGTCAAACTATTTAAACTGTTCACATTAGATATACAGATTTGTCGCAGTGCAACAAATAAAACTTCTCTTCCCTGAAAACATGGTGACTGTGACCATGTTGTGCTTATAGACCTTTTAACTGGTCAAGTGTTTTTAAGATTATAGTTTCAGTATAGTTTTGTTTGTCAAACTTGCCTTGTTAATAGTTTTATTTCAGTTTACGAAATTGTTTTTTTTATGATTCGTTTTTGTATTAGTTTGCTGTAATAATCTTCTTTCACACGGACTTGATCATCATGCGGCTGGCTTGGGCCGAGTACTGGACAGGTCCTTTCCAGGTCGCCCAGTGGAGGCCGGAGGCCCAGCCAATGTGTTCGCCGGCGGGGTGCCAGTCACCGTTCAGGCTGGCAGAGCCACAGCGACTGTACCACCACCCTCCTCCATCCAAGAAGCTGCACTTGTCCACGGCGATGTCGCCAAAGATGCAGGGTGAGCAGCCGTCGTTGTCCTTGTCGGTTGTGCTGAAGCCAAAGCCGTTCTGGTCAATGCCGGCGTATTTCCCACGGATGGCATCACCTACGGAGAGACAGGGAGGGAGGAAGAGAGAATACTGCAGTTCTACTTCAAATTCACTCTTGATTGTATTGACTTCCAAAGCATACACCATATTAGAATATCAACACAGCATACATATCATATGACATATGTGTGATGTGTAGAAGTCCCATTGCTGCCACCAAATGTGAAATAACTATAACACTGAAGTAAATAATATGACCACTGTCCCCCTGTGCTGTTGCAATCACAGTAACCTGCGCTGCCCCTGTAGGCTCCAACGTTCAGCTTGTAGCTCTCCTTCTCCGTGCCCAGACGGAAGTCGCTGTACTCAGCGAAGGCAGTGCCCCCTTCAAAGTCCCACAGGTTGACCCGCATAGTCGAACTCCGCCCCCTACCCCCCTTGGTTAGAGCAAACACCTTACTCAGACCCAGCCAGTGGTCCTCTAGGAAACAACAGGGAAGAGAACTGAATTGAGAAGTGAAAAACATACATAAAGTAAATGCACTGCATTATGGGGAACCCTCTATGATAATTTGACTTAGAAGTAAACATGAGCATTATCAACAAAAATGTATTTCAATTAGTCTAACACTGGTTCAGCAAACTACACAGTTCTCAGTATCCGTTGCTGGTGGAATATGTGGTGTTTAGAGGGACCCTTCCTTACTCTGTAAATTCCCAAAGCCTTGTTCGTATTCAGCCCACGTCTTGTTGAAAAGAACCTCTGCCCCAGTGCGCATTTGAAAGACTGTCCAGCCTCCGTCTGCCAGCATCTCACAATACACCTGTATACAATGTAAATATACTTTTGAATCAACAAATTGTTTTGTTGAAACCCTGTAGAATTCCAGTAACTCTGGCAAGCCTGGCGACACCTTCAACATTCCATAGCTAAGCTTTACTTCCCCTGTGTGGCTGTGTAACCAAATGACAACTGTAGATATAGTACCTGGCCTATATATTTAGATGTTTCCATACCTTAAAGGGGGATGTGACTCCTGCAGGCTGAATGACATACACCCTACTGGTGGCTCGGGGGGAGAGAGCTTTGATCTGTGTGCAATCTGTCCCTGAAATTAGCAAACACACATGCACATACACAATAACATATTGAAAAGGGCAGGGGTCAGAGGTTAAGAATGGTTGTCTCTTGTGTTTACAATGTAAGTTAAACAAAGACAAAAAACTAACACTTACCTTGAACAACTAAAGGTGTTTTCTGTTCCTGTACAAAACCAGCAGATAAGTAATGGTTTAAAGGAATAACATGTTTCTCTGTTGTTCAGTGCTGACTGACTGTATATTTACCTGAGTCTGGTCAGTGAGGCAGATGAGACAGACCACCAGTCCACAAAAAAATATCCTATTCCACATTTTGTCACAATTTTCTGAGAGAGAGGTAAAGCGATTAACATTGTCAGCTTTTTTCTTTTATGGGTGGCATTGATATTACATATTGCAAATCTTTAAAATTTTAATCCCACCAAAATTATTTTCTTTTTTAAACTGAGAAGGAAATGTCTAATTCATCTCAAATCTGAGCAAACTAGTGGCAAATATCACAACATTATCACAGAGAACATGAAACCTCACCATTCCCTCTCCATTCACAACACAGTGGTCACCATACATGTACAGTTGAAATTCAGTTTGACCAAATAAGGGAAAATGGAACAGTTAAAGTATATGCTTTTTATTGTTATGCTGCCATCATTAGACATTTCACACAGGATAAATATTATGTAAGTTATTAATGTCACAATTTTGAAACATGCATGCGTGTGATTTGTGGAGAGAAAACCTACCTTGTCCCATGTATTCCTTTACGTTCTATGGTCGACTCCCAGTCAGTTTAAAGGTTATTCAGAGAGGGTTTCCTGTAAGCCTATTTATTTAGTCCAAGAGGGTGGATCTGTAGGTAACCATCCGTACAGCCCTCGTTCCGCCCCTCTTGATCTCCTGGAAAGATCTGTATCATGTATTGCGCACATGTTTCTTTACCTTTACTTTACACACAAATTGTTGTGGTCACCCTCCCTTCACATTTCTCACTGTCCTTTGTGAATTATAATTCTTCAAGTTTAACCAGTGAAATGTCCATGCAGCATCTGCATGCCAACCATTTGATCTCAATCAGATTCATGGGAATACGCATTTAAATCTTTTTAGTTATGTACAGCGTGCAAATGTAGAGAAGATGGTGTTAAGAAACTATAGAATACTAGTGTTTTGTTTCAATCAAAGCACATATTTTTCCGAGTGGCACGTGTTGTTGAGTTGTTGCTGTATGAGACAAAAATTTGACCATTCATACAATCATCCTAAAATGTAAAAAAACCTATGTGTTTTTTGTCTTACAGTAACGTTATACTATGCCTTATTTGGTTATGTTATGTAATATACTATCATTATGTGATCTTGCAGACACTGATTCAGTATGATAGATAGATAGTTAATGTTGTTGCAAAAAACACTCCACCACCATGTGCTTGTGCTAATGTTATTGTGGGCTCTGTGAGCCCTGTTGCTATGCTACTCACAGCCCCCCATAGAAAACACTCTTAACAATCCAATATTGGAGTTTAGAGGAAATTTCAAACCGCCAGGAATACATCCAGCACAGTCCAATGAACAAGGAATAAAATAAGGTTTGTGTTTATCTCTCAAATGTCTTCAGATGTCTCCTTTTCACCCCAAATACAATTGCAGTGTTTCAAATGGTATTATTGTTGCATCAGGGTTGGGTGGATTTCTTGAAAAATTGAATCAGTTACCGATTACAGATTACAAAATAAATAATTAGTAGTATAATCCATTGGATTACGCAAAATGAGTAACGTTCTTTTGATAATCTGATTACTTTTGGACACTCGTCAGTTTATGCTCTAGACCGATCAGTTCCTTCTCTAACACTGTTCTGTGGATGCTCTTCCCTCAGATTTATCCTCAGTGTCCAACACCAATGTTCTAGAATAGAATCTTCTGTGACTCTGCTCTGCAAAAACTCTGACATGAGTAATGCTTGCTGGAGCAGGAAGATGTCATTGGTTTTGATGCATTGAACCCATAGTGGAGGTATCAGGACTCAAAAAATGTTTTGTCCTGACACACCCTGCCAAACACAGGCTCAGAGGTGACCAGATGGGTAACCCTACGAAGCAGGTTTGAGGTGTTAGCGAGGTAACTCAGCAACTCGGAATAACTGGTCTTACAAAAGTGGCTCACCTTTTAGCCAGGTCAATTTCTATTGCAACAAATCCTTCAGAAGTAGCCTGCTCTGGGGCAGGCTAACTCACGGCTAACTCCTCTTAAATATATCACATTGCACATTTAGTTATGAAATAATGCAATTTAAACTTTACACACAGTAACACTTTTGTATGACTTAATACAATTATTTTATAGCTAGGAGAAAGATGCTTGTGGTTGTGCAGTGATAAACTCACCAAAATCGACCATTAACAATAAGTATTACAATAAAGGCAGCCCTTCTAAAATACTATTTCATACCATCGCTTGCAGAATTTGCAGAACTTTTTCTTTAATTTTGATTTCAGTACAAATTTAAATGTGGCACTGACTTGCCCATGGATTTATGTTTTAACATTGTCTCAATGAAGAGTTTGGTGTCTGACCAGCCATGTGCGACATGCAAGCGGAGTTACAAGCCTGCTAGAGGTCGTAGTACAGATTAAGCCTGACCTGGAACATGAAGCTAACTGAAGCTGGTTAGCTTCAGAAAACCCTGAGTAGATGTACAGTATCTTGCTTCATAGAATACCATTCTGAGCACTGGAGAGGTAGACCTCACCTACTGCTGCATGACCAGACTTTCTCCAGACCAGCTGACTTACCATCTAAAGATAGTTAATGGCAAGTTGTTTTAAGTCGACGTCCTTCAATTGTGGTCCAGGGAAAGTATTCCCTTTCTAAGTATGTGTTTGCCTCCATTGTTGCTTGTGTCACTGACAGTTGTCACAAAAAGTATTTAATGTCAACTCACTGCGATACTAGACGTTTCTCCAACAGTCGCAAATGTCGGATTTTGGAATGTTGAATTATGACAAGAATTCACTTGCTTTGTCAAAATAATGACATTAGCTTATCAAAATGATGATTCAATTTCACAATAACCCAGTTTAGCCAACGCTTCAACTTGGTTAAAGTGCAATTGGCACATGTATTTTTCTGTTGCTCGTTAGAAAAACAAAATTTCAGTCTTGGAGGTTTCCTGACTGATTCTGCATTTTGATTTTTGTCTACCATGAGACACAGTGTTAGAGAAGGAACTGATCAGTCTAGAGCATAAACTGAGGAGTGTCCAAAAGTAATCATATTATCAAAAGAACATTACTCATTTTGCGTAATCCTATTTCACTTCCTCAAAATCCCCAGAATGAGTCTAAGATAACTCAATAAATCTGTAATTATTTTTTGCATTATAACTAAGGTGTTTGGGACAGTTTTTCTCAAGTAAAAAAATGTGCAATGTGTTGTTTTATGTAAACAGAGTCGAAGATGCTAGGCAGTCTCACTGTCTATGCTATTGAGTAGAGCGCAATCACCAGAACTGTTCACCCCATGTTAGTGGGCAAATGGACATTTTTTAATTGAAACCCATCGTTAATTTACCTGTTATGACGCCCTGATGTTCCAAACTCTGACAAAATTAGAAGTCAATTTTGACACTAGAATAACTGTTTCTGACTCATATTGATGCCACACAGGCCGCTTTTAAAGGGATTTGTGTCTTTTTAAAGGGAGTCACTCTTTAAGGTTATAGAGCTATGGTTAAGGGAGAAGTGCATGCGTGTAGCCAGCTAACGTCGTCATGATATCGCCTTCATGTGTAATCAGGGAATTTATATTCGCTGTGAAGATGACAGCTGCTTATGCTTTACTTCAGTATCCTTTCCCATGCTGTTTTGAATAGGCTTCAAGATTATATAATCTAATTCATTAAAAACACTGTCATTTAAGATATTGTATCGAACAGCAGGGCAGGGATGTGAACAGGGATTGACACTAAGAGTTGCCCTATTGTCTGCGGGAAGTGTACTTAGCAGTCGTACTAGTTGAGCCTACTCTGAGGTTGCCCCATTGGGCAGATGATTTTTAAAAAACAACCAAACTGCAAATAATTCCAGCCTAAAGCTGAACTTTCTCGTTCCTCCCCATTTTATAGTCAAGCAAGTTAAGCCTGCTCTGCATTTTTTTTTTTTACTGACAACTAAAATACAAAGAATTCCACAACTGATCTTTCTGGTTCATCCCCTATGTGTAGGTGAAAGGCTTGCAATAATGTATATAACATTTCTGCATGTAAATAGCTAATCTATATTTTCGGGCAAGTGATCATAATCTTTGAGCAACCCAAAAAAGATTCCTGACTTGTCCGACGGCCAACGTCCTTTCAAAACGTCTCATCAATCTCTGCAAACACCTTACACATCACGCCAATAGGGTTAACCCACATGGTGGGAATTATACCTCATATGGTGAGGATTGCTACAATATGCACTGAGCATCAAAACATTAGGAACACATGCTTTTTCCTTGATCAAGACCGACCACGTGAATCCAGTTGAAAGTTATGATGCTTTTTTGATGGCACCTGTTAAATCCACTATAATCAGTGACAGATTTTGAAGGGGAGGAGACAGGTTTAATAAGGATCTTTAAGCCTTGAGACATGGATTGTGCACAGTGTGTGTGCCATTCCGAGGGTGAATGTGCAAGACAAAATATTTAAGGGCCTTTGAACGTGGTATGGTATTACGTGCGAGGCGCACCAGTTTCAGTGTGTCAGTATCTGTAACTCTGCTGGGTTTTTCACACTCAACAGTTTCCCGTGAGTATTAACAATGGTCCACCACTCAAAGGACATCCAGCCAACTTCACACAACTGTGAGAAGCATTGGAGTCAACATGGGCCAGAATCCCTGTGGAACGCTTTCGACACTTTGTAGGGTCCATGCCCTGACGAATGGAGTCTGTTCTGAGGGCAAAAGGGGGTGCAACTCAATATTAGGAAGGTGTTCTCAATATTTTGTACACTCAGTATATATAGGTTTTTATCAATCACTTTGGCACGTTTTTCAAATATAAGTGGTATATTTACAAAACTTGAATTTCACTTTTAATGCCCGTGTTTTATGTTCAGAATCTTTGAAGAGCTCTCTCTGGTGTTGAACACATCTTCCACCATATAGTCATTAACACAAAATAATTGTTTTTGTTTACGTGAAATACCATCGTTTAGTCACAAGATCCTTATTGTTCCTAGAATTTCTTTTTTAAATTTTTAATTATGTTTTTTGTCTGTTTCAAATATTTTTATTAAACACACACAATAATGGTGTATAGGTATACATGACAGGTATACAATTCTTATCTAAACATAAAAGAGCAGGAACAACAAGACCCAGAGTTCTGGGTGCAGAACAAATAATACAAAACACGACGTACAAAACAAGGACAAGTAGAAAGAAAGAGGGAAGATGTCCCCCTATCCCCCCCCTCCCCTACCCCTACCCCCCCCTCCCAACTGCTTGGGTGGCAGGGCCAGCACATGCTGCCCAAAGGTAGATTAAAATATTACAATTGAGAGTGCGTTAAGAAGTACAAATTCACAGCGCCGACTCGTCCAAGTAGGAGAGGAAAGGCTGCCAGTTTTTTATCAAATGTTGATAATATATTGTTCAGAATATATCTAATTCTTTCTAACTGTACAGTGTTTGCCAATTCACTGAGCCATAATTTGGTAGAGGGCGCTTCCCTCCTTTTCCAAAACAACAAGATTAGTTTTTTTGCCGAGATGAGACCATACGAGATGAGTTGTTTTTGGGGGTTGGTTAATCCGTTTAGGGACTCAGATACTCCCAGGATTATCAGAAGCGGGTCTGGATCTATTGAAGTCTCCAAAACTTCAGAGAGGATCCTAAAAATTCCACACCAATAACCATGCAAGCTAGAGCATAGGGCAAAGCAGTGGAGTAGTGTACCCTGCGTAGCCTGACATTTATCACATGTAGGGGATGTGTCAGGAAATATCCTATGCAGTTTAGTTTTGGAATAGTGTAATCTGTGTAATACCTTGAATTGTATGAGACGATGTCTGGAATTAATGGAGCATGTGTGGATATACTCCAAGCTCTCTTCCCAGTCTGCCACCGAGATGTCAGTCCCTAGTTCTTCCTCCCATTTTGCCTTGATGGCATCAGTAGAAGGTGTGCTAACAGATTGAAAAGCATCATATTATTATATTATATATTATATAGACGCAATATCAGTTTATCTGAGGTGGGGCATATTTTTATGCATCTGTCAAACATGGAAGGTTTAGCATTCCCAAATGTTGGGAGGTGTTTTCTAACGTAGTCTCTAATTTGTAGGTATCTGAAAAAATTACTTCTGGGAAGATTATAAGTTTCCCTCAGCAACTCAAAGGAAGCAAAGGTCCCTTCTATGTATAATTCCCCTATGGTACTTATCCCAAACTCTTCCCATCGCTCAAAAGGTGTTATCAAGGTTAGAAGGGGCAAAGGAGGGATTCCTGGCGACAGGGAGCATGAATGACATTGGTCTAAGCTCAAAGTGGACTTTAATTTGCTTCCAGATTCGGACTGTGCTATGTATGATAGGATTGTTACAATAAAGTGACATCTCCAGATTGACAGGCGACAAAATCACAGCGCCAATAGAGAAGGGGTGACACTCCTCACGCTCCATACTAAGCCAGCTGGATGCCGGGAGTACGTCATCCAACAGAAACGTAACAATGCGGAGGTTAGCGGCCCAGTAATAAAATATCAAATTTGGGAGAGACAATCCTCCTTCCATCTTGGATTTACAGAGGTGTTTTTTACCTATCCTGTGTGTTTTATAATCCCAAATGAAAGGATTGATTATTGAGTCCAGTTGTTTATGAAAGGATTTAGGTATGAATAGTGGGATGTTCTGATATAGGTAGAGCAGTTGTGGGAGGAAGACCATTTTAATGGCATTAATTCTTCCGAGCAGAGACATTGGGAGAGTTCTCCAAAATAGTATGTTTGCTTTGAGTTTTTGTATCAGAGAGGGGAAATTCTCTTTAAATAGTAAGGAGTATTGTTTGGTAACTACAATTCCTAGGTAGGTCAATTTTTCTGAAGATAACTTAAATGGGAGATGTTCTAGCCAGGATGTATTTTGCGACCGCATGGGCATTAATTCACTCTTGTTCCAATTTATTCTGTATCCCGAGAAGGTACCAAACAAATCGATCACATCAAGAATAGCTGGGATACTAGCCTGGGGTTCTGTTACATAGAGGAGGATGTCATCTGCGTATAGGGAGATCTTATTTAGAGTATCTTTAGTATTATAGCCGTGTATTGCTGCATGAGATCTCATCGTCTGGGCGAGCGGTTTGATAATTAGGGCGAAGAGCATAGGCGACAGCGCACAACCTTGCCTTGTCCCCCTGTTGAGGTTAAATCGGGGCGACAATGATTGGTTAGTGAGTATTCTGGCACAGGGGTTCCTATATAAAAGCTGGATCCAATTTATGAACCTATCTCCAATATTACATTTCTGTAGGACCTTGAATAGATAGGGCCACTCAACTTGGTCAATGGCCTTTTCGGCGTCAAGAGATATGACGGCAAGGTCCACGTTGGGTAACCTCTGAGCATACATAATATTGAAGAGGCGCCTAAGATTGAAGAATGAGTTCCTGTTAGGGATAAAGCCGGTCTGATCCGAATGGACCAATTTGCCAATTAATGTGCTAAGCCTGAGTTTTTGATAAAATCTTTTGGTCTGTATTAAGGAGAGATATTGATCTGTATGACCCTACCTCTTCTGGATCTTTACCCTTCTTATGTATAACTGTAATGCACGCTTCGTCCAAAGTAGAAGGGAGAGCTCCATCCTCATTGGCCTGAATCAACATTTTGTGCAGATAGGGGGAGAGCATGTTGCTGAATGTTTTATAGAATTCACCAGGGTATCCATCTGGGCCCGGGTTTCTTGCCACTCTTTAGAGATTTAATTGTTTCTCGAATTTCATCAAGAGATATTTCCTTATTCAGGAAGTTAGAATCTTCATGGTTCAGGGCAGGAAGATTACAGTCCTCCAAAAATGTTTGCATAATTAAGGGGTTAGGATCCGCTTTAGATGTATATAGAGTCTCATAAAACTGCCGGAATCTGTCATTGACGTCTTTGGGGGAAGAGAGTAATTCCCCAGATGCAGATTTAAACCTGTGAATCATTCGGTCACTCACATTTTTTCGAAGTTGTCTGGCGAGTAATTTGTGTGGTTTGTCACCAAACTCAAAATATTTTTGCTTGGCATAGAGAAAAGATTTAGCAATTTTAGCTGACAGAATCTGATTATATTCAAATTTTAAATAGGTAATTTTTCTATGTTTCTCCATAGATGGGTGGCTAGCATTCTTCCTATCCAGTAAGCGAATTTGTCCCTCTAGTTCTTCCAGTTTTCCTCTGTTTTGCCTACTCCTGGCAGCCTGAAAGGAGATGATACAGCCTCTCAGATAAGCCTTCAGTGTTTCCCACAATAATGCTGGGGAGGTCTCTGTGTTGTCGTTGGTATCAAAGAAAAATGTAATTTGGTCTTTAAGATATTCACAGAATGTTGTTCCTAGAATTTCTAAGCAAACAGCTGGAGTCAGGGCATTCTCCTATAGAGCTCCTCTTTTATGGAATGGTCTGCCGATCTATGTGAGACGCAGACTCTGTCTCAAACTTTAAGGCTTTACTGAAGACTTAAATGTTACTGAAGACTTACTGAATACTCATCTCTTCAGTAAGTCCTATTATTGAGCATAGTCTGGCCGAGAGGTGCAAAGGTGAATGGCAATAAGGCACTGGAGTGATGAACCAGATTCCAGATTTATTTCCAGCTATACTCGTATTTTGTGAGCTATACTTGGCCATGTCTCAGGGTAGTAAGTTAATGGTCTGTTGATATCCCTTGTTGGGGCTGTGTTTTGGCCAAGTGGGTGGGATTATATCCTACCTGACTGGCGCTGTGCAGGGTTAACTGTGGACAGGGTCACAGTGTCTCTGACTCCCTCTGTCTCAGTCTCCAGTATCTATACTATCCTATGTGGTGGTGTGCGGCTATGGAACCCTGACCTGTTTTACCAGAGGTGCTACCTTGTCCCAGACCTGCTGTTTCAACCCTGTCTCGCTCTCTCTCTTGTTCTCTGACCTGCTGTCTGAACCTCTGAATGCTTGGCTTTGAAAAGCCAACTGACATTTACTCCTGAGGTGTTGATTTGTTGCACCGCTCTGTTCAACCGCTCCCCTTTGAGTCGTGCCTAAGAACAGCCCTTAGCTGTGATATATTGACCAATATTATAACAACACAGGGCAAGAACCAGATGCAGACACCGGAGGCAGATGGTTCGAGTCTCTGATATTTATTGAAAAACAAGGGGCAGGTCGAGGACAGGCAGAAGTTCATAAACAAGATCAGAGTTCTGAAGGTACAGGGCGGCAGGCAGGCTCCAGGTCAGGCAGAAGTTCATAAACAAGATCAGAATTCTGAAGGTACAGGGCGGCAGGCAGGCTCCAGGTCAGGCAGAAGTTCATAAACAAGATCAGAGTTCTGAAGGTACAGGGCGGCAGGCAGGCTCCAGGTCAGGCAGAAGTTCATAAACAAGATCAGAGTTCTGAAGGTACAGGGCGGCAGGCAGGCTCCAGGTCAGGCAGAAGTTCATAAACAAGATCAGAGTTCTGAAGGTACAGGGCGTCAGGCAGGCTCCAGGTCAGGCAGAAGTTCATAAACAAGATCAGAGTTCTGAAGGTACAGTGCGGCAGGCAGGCTCCAGGTCAGGCAGAAGTTCTTCTTCTTCTTGGTCCTTCTGTAGCTCAGTTGGTAGAGCATGGCGCTTGTAACGCCAGGGTAGTGGGTTCGATTCCCGGGACCACCCATACGTAGAATGTATGCACACATGACTGTAAGTCGCTTTGGATAAAAGCGTCTGCTAAATGGCATATATTAAGTTTATAAACAAGATCAGAGTTCTGAAGGTACAGGGCGGCAGGCAGGCTCGAGGTCAGGGCAGGCTGAATTGTCAGGCAAGCGGGTATAGTGTCAGGGCAGGCAAAGGGTCAGAACTGGGAGGACTAGGAAAAACAGGAGCAGAGAAAACCACGCTGGTTGACTTGACATGACAAGGCAAACTGGCAACAGACAGACAGAGACACCGGTATAAATACACAGGGAATACAGGAACAAATGGGAGACACCTGGGGGGGTGTGGAGACAAGCACAAGACAGCTTTGACAGTTCGAAAACTACACAACTAATTGTATCACCGGAATTGTATTTTTAGGCATAAAAGGTCTGAGGCAGTGTGGTATATTTGTCACACCCTGATCTGTTTCACCTGTCCACAGATCACAATATATATATACAAATACATTGTTTGATACAATCTTTTACCATATTTGATCAAATCACGAAACACCCACTGATTCGAAGGCACACTACTGAGGATGTGTCCCAAAATTGACATCTTGCCCCAGTCTAAGAAATAAACCTCCCATGCCACTCTGTCAACATCACGGCAAATCTCATGTGAGTGCATTCCATCTATTGGCACAATGGACAGTTTTTAACATCTCGTCCCGTGTTTTATGATTCTGATCATCTGGACCAGTCCAGTGACTGCTGTGAAAGGACAGCTGACAACATAGGAAAGTCTGTGTGACAGCTTGGAGAGACAGCTGACCGGAGGGAACAGACCCCACTGGGGCTGTCATGGGCTAGCTACCCATGTTGGCAGTCTCCGACGCTGTTTCAGTATGTTGGAGACACCCGCTAAGTGCTACTGAAAGTCAACAAAGGAACATACCCCTAGAGCCTGCGAGAGCTGGGGCGCAAGATGGCTCAACGACTGATCACACGGTTACGGACCCAGGAACGGAAACGACTACGAGTAGGAACACAGCACATGAGACAACCATAACAGCAGCAGGACACACACTTCAGGTGTGCAGCTGTGGTTGGGAGAGAGTAACATCGGCATGGGGGTTAAGGATCCATCAAGGGAGGAAAAGGTGCTTGGGAGAGCAGAGACAGGGACCTCGCATTGACCAGTACTTCTTACGAAGCAGCCAGTCAAATCAGTCGAATGAAGCACAGCGACGGGACGCAAACCAAAGTTCGCAGAGCATCAGCACCCCTGTAACTGACGAGGATAACACAAGCACAGAAATGCCGGTGGATGAACTCACCCAACCACAGAGACCTCTAAAGAGGAAAAGATCAAAGGGCACAGACCGAGTGTGAAGTGGCCCAAAGCTGTTGAAAAGAGAGAGTGGGAAACAATCAACAACGACCTGACAAAAATCTTGGAACAACAGGTAGGAACAGCAGAGAAAAAGCTTGAAAGGATGGGAGACATTATCTACCACTACGGAGAAGAGCGCTTTGGAGTAAACGAAAGGAGAAGTGGCAAGACACCACCCCCGCCAGCCAAATCTAGGAGACAGCAGGAGATCGAGATACTTGTCAGAGAGAGAAGGCAGCTGAGGAAGCAGTGGAAGAAGGCCTCTGATGCAGAGAGAGAACGTCTCATGCTACTCCAAGCAGACATTAAATGTCGGCTGGCAACCTTGCGAAGAGCGGAAAACTTAAGGAAACTTCGTAGGAAGAAGGTACACTCAAGAACACGGTTCTATAAAAACCCCTTTAAGTTTGTCAAAGATCTCTTCGCAAAGGAAAAGTGCGGAATCCTAAAAACTCCAAAGCCTGAACTGGAAGAACATCTGGAAAATGTCCACCAGGACATGAAAAGGCATGAGCAGATAGTCATCCCACATGACATCCCACCTATTCAACCACCAGAATTCAATCTGGACACTGACCCTCCAAAATGGAGGGAAGTAGAGAACGTTGTCCGAAGAGCAAGAGCGGCCTCTGCTTCTGGGCCTAATGGAGTACCATACAAGCTCTACAAGAACGCCCGGATGTTCTACGCTTTCTTTGGAGGCTCATGAGGATAGTGTGGCAGAAGGAAATAATACCAAAGGCATGGCGAAGGGCTGGTGGTGTGCTAATCCCGAAAGAGAAGGATGCGACAGACATCAGTCAATTCCGACCAATCTCCCTTCTCAACGTCGAAGGGAAGATCTTTTTCAGTATAATAGCACAGAGGCTGTCCACTTATCTGGAAAGGAACAAGTACATTGATACATCTGTACAGAAAGCAGGCATTCCTGGTTTCTCTGGTTGCCTGGAACATACTAGTATGATTTGGCACCAGATCCAAACAGCTAAGAAGGACAAGAGAGACCTCTATGTCATCTTCCTCGACCTGGCCAATGTCTTTGGCTCAGTTCCCCATGAACTCCTCTGGGAATCCTTCAACATTTTCCACGTACCAGAACCCATCACTACACTGGTAAAGGCCTATTTCCAAGACCTGCAATTGTGTTTCACAACACCTGACTTCACAACAAGATGGCAGCGCTTGGAAGTAGGCATAATGGCAGGCTGTACAATTTCTCCTCTGGCCTTCACTATGGCCATGGAAGTCATCATCAGGGCATCGAGATGGGTGGTCGGCGGTGAGAGAACTAAGGAATGGCTCCGTCTCCCACCTATCCGAGCATACATGGATGACATGACTATACTGACCACCACTGCAGCATGCACCAGGCGGCTACTTGCAAAACTGCAGGATAACATCAAGTGGGCCCGGATGAAAATCAAGCCAAGCAAATCTCGAAGCATCTCCATAGTCAAGGGACAGCTTAAAGATGTGAGGTTCTGCATTGAGATGACCCGATACCAACGGTATCTGAGCAACCCATCAAGAGCCTGGGTAGATGGTACAACGAAAGCCTCCAGGATAAAGATCAAGTGCAGCAAGTAAGGCAGGACATCGCCGACGGTCTTGAGAACATCAACAAGACCCTACTGCCTGGGAGGCTCAAGCTTTGGTGCCTACAGTTTGGACTTCTCCCCGGGTAATGTGGCCACTCACCGTCTATGAGGTCCCATTAACAACAGTGGAGAAGATGGAGCGAACCATTACCTCATACGTGAAGAAATGGCTGGGTGTCCCACGATGCCTGAGTAACATCGGCCTCTATGGCAAAGGGGTCCTTGAACTACCTCTTACAAGTCTAACGGAGGAGTACAAGTGCTCTAAAGTAAGACTTCAGATGACATTGAAGGACTCCAAAGACCAGACCATTAGCAAGGCTGCACCTCTTCTACAAACTGGACGGAAATGGACATCATCCAAGGCTGTGCAGCAAGCAACATCAGCCCTGAGACACCAAGACATTGTGGGGAATATCCAGCATGGAAGAGGAGGCTTTGGCCTGGCAGCAAGCAAACCAACGTTCCATAAGGCAACAACATCTGAAGGCAGGAAGCTGGTGGTCGAGGAGGTGCGCAGACAGGAGGAGACTGCAAGAAGTGCAAAGGCTGTCTCTCTTGCTAAACAAGGGCAATGGACGCGGTGGGAAGGCCTGGAGAGGAGAAAGATCAACTGGAGTGAGCTTTGGCAAATGGAGGCAAGCAACATCAGCTTCATCATAAGAGCTGTTTATGATGTGCTTCCATCACCAAAAAATCTACATCAATGGTATGGCGAGGACTCGACCTGCCCCCTCTGCCCAGCTCCAGCGACTCTCAGGCATATAATGACAGGTTGCAAGACCAGCCTCTCACAAGGCCGCTACACCTGGAGGCACAATCAGGTCCTCAAGAGCCTGGCTGCAGCACTTGAGACCAAGAGGAGTGCAACCAATTCATTACCTCCAAAAACAAGCAATCCCGTCAAAACAACAACATTCATCCGGGAGGGACAGAAAAGGCCCAAGTATCCTCCTACAAAGCCAGAAACTGGACACCTAGCCATGGCCCGGGACTGGAAGATGCTTGTCGATATTGGCCAGCAACTCATTTTTCCACCTGAGATTGCTTCTACCAACCTTAGGCCAGACATGGTACTCTGGTCCCCTTCACGAAAGGCTGTGTACATCATAGAGCTCACAGTCCCGTGGGAAAACTCTGTTGAAGAGGCCTACGAGCGTAAGAAACTGCGTTACACAGAGTTGGCAGCAGACGCAACTCAGCGTGGCTGGAATGCAAAGGTCTGGCCAGTTGAAGTGGGATGCAGAGGATTCGTGGCTTCTTCCATCATCAGGTTGCTGAAAGAACTTGGAATCCATGGACAGGCTCTGCGGCAGACCGTCAGAGCAGTTTCTCAAGCAGCTGAAAGAGGCAGCCAGTGGATCTGGATCAAACAGAAGGACCCTTGCTGGGCTATAACTTCATGACCCCCCACCCCCACCTGAGAACCCAATTCAGATCCCTCCAACTTGAGGAGGGCATATGAGGTATGCGGTCAGCTGTATGGCTGGCTCAGGGAAGAGGAAGCCCCTGCCTTGCATAGTCCCGTGGGACATCTTAATTGGGCATGGGACACAAGCTAAGGCTTGATTACCCTTTAGCTGGCCACCTTTGATGAGGGTGTTTAGTGATTAAAGGCCGAAACACCCACTGATTCGAAGGCACACTACTGAGGATGTGTCCCAAAATTGACATCTTACCCCAGTCTAAGAAATAAACCTCCCATGCCACTCTGTCAACATCACGGCAAATCTCATGTGAGTGCATTCCATCTATTGGCACAATGGACAGTTTTTAACATCTCGTCCCGTGTTTTATGATTCAAATTGTATTTGTCACATGCACTGAATACATCAGGTGTAGACCTTAGTGAAATGCTTACTTACAAGCCCTTAACCAACAATGTAGTTTTAAGAAAATTCCGAAAAAAAGTAAGAAATAAAAGTAAGAAAGAAGTAATTAGTTTCTTAGGCAAGTTGCAAGAATCTCATTGTCTATTCTAGGGATTCTATATGTTATTTCTATATGTACATTTTCATCTTAATCTTCTCACAATGTCAACAGAAGGGCTATCTGATAGACTCAAATGATGGCAGGACAGAGAATTTGATACACTTAGAAGACAGTTTCAGAGCAAATTCTGGCCCAGGTGAGAGAAGAGCTTTCAGGAGTCAGCCTGTGTACCAATCCTCACAAATAGATGTACTGTCCTCAGGCACGTGAAAGGTAATAGAAGTCTGATGGACACATATCCAGCCTTTTTACCTTTAGTAGCAGTAGTGATGTAACAGAAGCTAAAAGGGAGGATATGCACAGCCATAAGGACACAGCCAGTGCAGACATTAAAGACACAAATCAACCTTCTTATTAAGCCATAATAAAATCCAATACCTTTGTAATATCAACAGGAATATTAGTTTCAGGGAGAAACTTTGGATCTTTGCTATATATTTGCTATGGCTCTTTGACAGTGATGTACTGTAGCCTAATCAATGAAAGAATACCTCTCAGACATATGACAACACTTGAGTAAATGAGTTAATGGCCATCAGGTCATTGAGGATCAGTGTGGTGGATGTGTTGTTACCTACCCTTACCACCTGGGGGCGGCCTGTCAGGAAGTACAGGATCCAGTTGCAGAGGGAGGTGTTAAGTCCCAGGGTCTTTAGCTTAGTGATGAGCTTTGAGGGCACTGTGGTGTTGAACGCTGACCTGTCAATGAATAGCATTCTCATATTTTTTTTATTTTTTTTATTTCACCTTTATTTAACCAGGTAGGCTAGTTGAGAACAAGTTCTCATTTGCAACTGCGACCTGGCCAAGATAAAGCATAGCAGTGTGAACAGACAACACAGAGTTACACATGGAGTAAACAATTAACAAGTCAATAACACAGTAGAAAAAAATGGGCAGTCTATATACAATGTGTGCAAAAGGCATGAGGAGGTAGGCGAATAATACAATTTTGCAGATTAACACTGGAGTGATAAATGATCAGATGGTCATGTACAGGTAGAGATATTTGTGTGCAAAAGAGCAGAAAAGTAAATAAATAAAAAACAGTATAAAAACAGTATGGGAATGAGGTAGGTGAAAATGGGTGGGCTATTTACCAATAGCCTATGTACAGCTGCAGCGATCGGTTAGCTGCTCGGATAGCTGATGTTTGAAGTTGGTGAGGGAGATAAAAGTCTCCAACTTCAGTGATTTTTGCAGTTCGTTCCAGTCACAGGCAGCAGAGTACTGGAACGAAAGGCGGCCAAATGAGGTGTTGGCTTTAGGGATGATCAGTGAGATACACCTGCTGGAGCGCGTGCTACGGATGGGTGTTGCCATCGTGACCAGTGAACTGAGATAAGGCGGAGCTTTACCTTCAATGGACTTGTAGATGACCTGAAGCCAGTGGGTCTGGCGACGAATATGTAGTGAGGGCCAGCCGACTAGAGCATACAAGTCGCAGTGGTGGGTGGTATAAGGTGCTTTAGTTACAAAACGGATGGCACTGTGATAGACTGCATCCAGTTTGCTGAGTAGAGTGTTGGAAGCCATTTTGTAGATGACATCGCCGAAGTCGAGGATCGGTAGGATAGTCAGTTTTACTAGGGTAAGCTTGGCGGAGTGAGTGAATGAGGCTTTGTTGCGGAATAGAAAGCCGACTCTTGATTTGATTTTCGATTGGAGATGTTTGATGTGAGTCTGGAAGGAGAGTTTGCAGTCTAGCCAGACACCTAGGTACTTATAGATGTCCACATATTCAAGGTCGGAACCATCCAGGGTGGTGATGCTAGTCGGGCATGCGGGTGCAGGCAGTGATCGGTTGAAAAGCATGCATTTGGTTTTACTCGCGTTTAAGAGCAGTTGGAGGCCACGGAAGGAGTGCTGTATGGCATTGAAGCTCGTTTGGAGGTTAGATAGCACAGTGTCCAATGACGGGCCGAAAGTATATAGAATGGTGTCGTCTGCGTAGAGGTGGATCAGGGAATCGCCCGCAGCAAGAGTAACATCATTGATATATACAGAGAAAAGAGTCGGCCCGAGAATTGAACCCTGTGGCACCCCCATAGAGACTGCCAGAGGACCGGACAGCATGCCCTCCAATTTGACACACTGAACTCTGTCTGCAAAGTAATTGGTGAACCAGGCAAGGCAGTCATCGGAAAAACCGAGGCTATTGAGTCTGCCGATAAGAATATGGTGATTGACAGAGTCGAAAGCCTTGGCGAAGTCGATGAAGACGGCTGCACAGTACTGTCTTTTATCGATGGCGGTTATGATATCGTTTAGTACCTTGAGTGTGGCTGAGGTGCACCCGTGACCGGCTAGGAAACCAGATTGCACAGCGGAGAAGGTACGGTGGGATTCGAGATGGTCAGTGACCTGTTTGTTGACTTGGCTTTCGAAGACCTTAGATAGGTAGGGCAGGATGGATATAGGTCTATAACAGTTTGGGTGTCCAGGGTGTCTCCCCCTTTGAAGCTTTCCAATCCTTGGGGATCTCAGACGATATGAAAGAGAGGTTGAATAGGTGTTCCTTTTGTCCAGGTGGGAAAGGGCAGTGTGGAGTGCAATAGAGATTGCATCATCTGTGGATCTATTGGTGCAGTATGCAAATTGGGGTGGGTCTAGGGTTTCTGGGATATTGGTGTTGATGTGAGCCATGACCAGCCTTTCAAAGCACTTCATGGCTACAGACGTGAGTGCTACGGGTCGGTAGTCATTTAGGCAGGTTACCTTAATGTTCTTGGGCACAGGGACTATGGTGGTCTGCTTGGAAAATGTTGGTATTTCAGACTCAGTCAGGGGCAGGTTGAAAATGTTGGTGAAGACACTTGCCAGTTGATCAGCGCATTCTCGGAGTACACGTTCTGGTAATCCGTCTGGCCCCGTGGCCTTGTGAATGTGGACCTGTTTAAAGGTCTTACCATAATCCTTATCATAATAACAATAGCAATACATGTTACAATACCTCCTGTGTGTGTGTGAATATCTCTTCAGGACACTGTGTAAAGAAATCACAGGAATAGTTAGACTCCTACAAGTGACAAACTGGGCTGCAACATTGGAAACAGCACTCAACTGATTGACAATGGCTAATTTATTGCAATTGTTCTGCTTTATCTGAAATGTTACATGATGTTCAAATAGTTGTGGTTGGTGCAACAGGGTACATTGCCTTGTTAACCATCATTTATCAAATGTATATCCTTAATTATTTTGTCTACCCTTTATTTAACCAGGATCAGTTTCATATCTTTTTTTCAAGTGAGCCCAGTGCTTATTGTAGCAACACGTGACAAAGCTAAAGATCAGTATTCAATCAAAGTTAGAAAACAGGCTTATATGGTAGGATAAAAACAAACCTATTAACTGTGGAATGAGAAACCATGCATGATTTAATATTCAATAAGTACAACTATTATTTCATCACAAACACAGACCATTGAACGCATGATTCCTACCATGTTAACAGTTATGGGCTAAGTGTGTGCTAACAAATTCATGCAATATCAACATTCTAGATAATAAATTATGTCAAACTCTGTGATGAAACTGTTCACAAGTTAGATATGTAGAATTGTTGCAGTGTACAAAATAAAATGTCAACAGAGTATTTTGTATTCACTGAAAACATTGCTTTGACCATTGTGGATTTATAGGGTGTGTGTTCGTAAATTCACTCAGGAGTGCCAGAGTACGCTCTGGGTGTTCTTAAATTCAGAGCATTGGTAAAGGCAGTCAAGCACCCAAACTAACTGACTAAAGTTGGATAGCTTGCTACCCAGCTAGCACAGTGGGCGGCAGGGTAGCCTAGTGGTTAGAGCGTTGGACTAGTAACCGGAAGGTTGTAAGTTCAAACCCCCGAGCTGACAAGGTACAAATCTGTCGTTCTGCCCCTGAACAGGCAGTTAACCCACTGTTCCTAGGCCGTCATTGAAAATAAGAATTTGTTCTTAACTGACTTGCCTAGTCAAAAGGTAAAATATAAATAAATAAAACAGTGGATTTGGGATGATTCTGCCTGAGTCAGGGCACTTGGATGAGAGTCAGACTTGGATGAGAGTCAGACTTGGATGAGAGTCAGACTTGGCTGACATCATGTGTCCCTAGTCAGTATTACTTATGGCTCGTATGCGGGGATTGAGTTCAGGCCGATTCCGGTGTGAGTTATCTGGCCCAAATATATTACTTGGGGCTCGGGCAGATTCTGGCCCAAATGTATATATTACTTGGACTCGGGCCGATTGGGGCTACTCTCTGGCAGATGATAACATTTCATTATGCATTTTCCCATATTTTTTCCCATGGTTTCTGTCATCAAAAAATAAATTCTTTAAGAGTCCTGTGTAATATTTTATTATTTTGATACTGTGTGCAAGGCAATTGATAAGAATTAAAAACTTTGTGGATGGAGCCTCCCGAGCGGCGCAGCAGTCTAAGACCCTGCATCACAGTGCAAACATGCTGGTTCGAGACCTGTGCCGGCCGCATCCAGTGTGTGCTCTGAACTCTCCAAGAGTGAAATGTGAAACGCACAATCTGACAACACTCTAAATTCATGAACGCCCAGAAGACACCCCAAAGCCCCCTTTCCATTGGCGCTTTGAAGTCAACCCAGGTTGTGCTGGCCTTGGTTTGGCTAGCAGAAATTGCGCTTCCACTGCTAGAAATGAGAAATTATGTAATGTTGCTAGTTCGCCAATATGTAACTGCAGCTGGCTTCGCTATTGTTGCTAGCTAGCAAGATTTTGAAGAATTTAATTCATCCTCACTATGCTGTAACTAACATTACCCCATACTCCTGCCAGTGCCAGACAGACTCAGAGCCATGTACTGTATTTAGCTTGCTGACATTAGCTAGATAGCTAAACAGTTAGTGTTGTCGTGAGCATAACAGGCTAGCTAGCTTAATTCCTACCTCGCTTGCCATGGCATGAGCTAGCTGCCTAACCAAGCAAACCAGAAAGGTTTGATATGATGTAGCTAGCTAGCTTTCAATATGCCTGGCCAACTAAAATTCCTGCTGGCTCTCATTAGCTAGCTAGTGCCAGTGGAAACAGGGTAAAAAATATGTCACAGGTTGGTTCTGATTTATGCAATATGACTAAATATATAAGAAAGAGAAGGGGTTAAAATAAACAAGTACAAAATGTACAAATACTGTTTATTGTTTTTAATGCTTCCTCTATTTATGCCCACTACTGCGTGACACTATCAGGTGCTTCTCAGACCGGTGGTCATAAAGGAAATGAGACATTGGCAGAGGTAACCATTTCAGATGTGTTGAGACAGGGCCTTTCACACCATAACCTTGGTGTGAAAGGCCATGTCTCAGCACATCTGAAATGGTTTTCGTTTTGTGTTTTATTTCTATAACATATTTTTTATGTTTATTTGATATTCAGTTTAGTTTCAGTTTAGTTTTCAGACCTGATTTAGTCGTTTTTATTTAGTATGAGTTTTATAAAAACATTGCTATTGCGTTTTTATTAAGTTTATTTTCAGTTGAAGTTTTAATGTTAGGGACATACATTTGTGGATTTTTCTCTGTTAGATAGTGATAGTGTTGCACAAGCTAGGCCTATCTAAAACATCGCAATCTCCAGATTCAGAAACTTTAAAACCCCATTAGAAAAAGGCTTGAAAATTCCATTTAGATTTTTGCCCAAAAGTATAAATAAAAAAATTATTAATACAACTGAACATAATTCATTTGTATTTTATTTGGTTTTGGAGTCAAAGATAATAGTTTCAGCATAGTTTTAGTTCTTCAAATGGGCTTGTTCATAATTTTATTTCAGTTTACAAAATCGTTTTTGCATGATTAGTTTAGGTTTCAGTTTTAGTTTGCTATAATAACTTCTCCCACACAGACTTGATCATCATGCGGCTGGCTCGCGTTGAGTACGGGACACGTCCTTTCCAGGTCGCCCAGTGGAGGCCAGAGTTCCAGCCGATGTGTTCGCCGGCAGGGTGCCAGTCACCGTTCAGGCTGGCAGAGCCACAGCGACTGTACCACCACCCTCCTCCATCCAAGAAGCTGCACTTGTCCACGGCGATGTCGCCAAATAAGATGCAGGGTGAGCAGCCGTCATTGTCCTTGTCGGTTGTGCTGAAGCCAAAGCCGTTCTGGTCAATGCCGGCGTATTTCCCACGGATGGCATCACCTACGGAGAGACAGGGAGGGAGGAAGAGAGAGTACATCAGTTCCACTTCAAAGTCACTCTTAATTGTATTGACTTCAAAAGCATACACCATTTAAGAATATCAACACAGCATACATATCATATGACATAAAAGAGAGGCGGAGAGGTTCCATTGCTGCCACCAAATGTGAAATAATTGTTATACTGAAGTAAATAATATGACCCCTGTCACCTTGTGCTGTTGAAATGAACTGTTACCTGCGTTGCCCTTGTAGGCTCCAACGTTCAGCTTGTAGCTCTCCTTCTCCGTGCCCAGACGGAAGTCACTGTACTCAGCGAAGGCAGTGCCCCCTTCAAAGTCCCACAGGTTGACCCGCATAGTCGAACTCCGCCCCCTACCCCCCTTGGTTAGAGCAAACACCTTACTCAGACCCAGCCAGTGGTCCTCTAGGAAACAACAGGGAAGAGAACTGAATTGAGAAGTGAAAAACATACCTAAAGTAAATGCACTGCATTATGGGGAACCCTCTATGATAATTTGACAAAAATGTATTTCAATTAGTCTAACAATGGCTCAGCAAACTACACAGTTCTCAGTATCCGTTGCTGGTGGAATATGTGGTGTTTAGAGGGACCCTTTCTTACTCTGTAAATTCCCAAAGCCTTGTTCGTATTCAGCCCACGTCTTGTTGAAAAGAACCTCTGCCCCAGTGCGCATTTGAAAGACTGTCCAGCCTCCGTCTGCCAGCATCTCACAATACACCTGTATACAATGTAAATATACTTTTGAATCAACAAATAGTTTTTTTGAAACCCTGTGGAATTCCAGTAACTCTGGCAAGCCTGGCGACACCTTCAACATTCCATAGCTAAGCTTTACTTCCCCTGTGTGGCTGTGTAACCAAATGACAACTGTAGATATAGTACCTGGCCTATATATTTAGATGTTTCCATACCTTAAAGGGGGATGTGACTCCTGCAGGCTGAATGACAAACACCCCACTGGTGGCTCGAGGGGAGAGAGCTTTGATCTGTGTGCAATCTGTCCCTGAAATTATCAAACACACATGCACATACACAATAACATATTGAAAAGGGCAGGGGTCAGAGGTTAAGAATGATTGTCTCTTGTGTTTCCAATGTAAGTTAAACAAAGACAAAAAACTAACACTTACCTTGAACAACTAAAGGTGTTTTCTGTTCCTGTACAAAACCAGCAGATAAGTAATGGTTACTCCCATGTTTAAAGGAATAACATGTTTCTCTGTTGTTCAGTGCTGACTGACTGTATATTTACCTGAGTCTGGTCAGTGAGGCAGATGAGACAGACCACCAGTCCAAAAAAAAATATCCTATTCCACATTTTGTCACAATTTTCTGAGAGAGAGGTAAAGTGATTAACATTGTCAGCTTTTTCTTTTTATGGGTGGCATTGATATTACATATTGCAATTCTTTAAAATTGTAATCCCACCAAAATTATTTTATTTTTTAAACTGAAAAGGAAATGTCTAATTCATCTCAAATCTGAGCAAACTAGTGACAAATATCACAACATTATCACAGAGAACATGAAACCTCACCATTCCCTCTCCATTCACAACACAGTGGTCACCATACATGTACAGTTGAAATTCAGTTTGACCAAATAAGGGAAAATGGAACAGTTAAAGTATATGCTTTTTGTTATGCTGCCATCATTAGACATTTCACACAGGATAAATATTATGTAAGTTATTAAAGTCACAATTTTGAAACATGCATGCGTGTGATTTGTGGAGAGAAAACCTACCTTGTCCCATGTATTCCTTTACGTTCTATGGTCGACTCCCAGTCAGTTTAAAGGTTATTCAGAGAGGGTTTCCTGTAAGCCTATTTATTTAGGCCAAGAGGGTGGATCTGTAGGTAACCATCCGTACAGCCCTCGTTCCGCCCCTCTTGATCTCCTGGAAAGATCTGTATCATGTATTGCGCACATGTTTCTTTACCTTTACTTTACACACAAATTGTTTTGGTCACCCTCCCTTCACATTTCTCACTGTCATTTGTGAATTATAATTCTTCAAGTTTAACCAGTGAAATGTCCATGCAGCATCTGCATGCCAACCATTTGATCTCAATCAGATTCATGGGAATACGCATTTAGATCTTTTTAGTTATGTACAGCGTGCAAATGTAGAGAAAATGGTGTTAAGAAACTGTAGAATACTAGTGTTTTGTTTCAATCAAAGCACATATTTTTCCTAGTGGCACGTGTTGTTGAGTTGTTGCTGTATGAGACAAAAATTTGACCATTCATACAATCATCCTAAAATGTAAAAAAATGTATGTTTTTTGTCTTACAGTAACGTTATACTATGCCTTATTTGGTTATGTTATGTAATATACTATCATTATGTGATCTTGCAGACACTGATTCAGTATGATAGATAGATAGTTAATGTTGTTGCAAAAAACACTCCACCACCATGTGCTTGTGCTAATGTTATTGTGGGCTCTGTGAGCCCTGTTGCTATGCTACTCACAGCCCCCCCCCCCCATCAGTTCCTTCTCTAACACTTTTCTGTGGATGCTCTTCCCTCAGATTTATCCTCAGTGTCCAACACCAATGTTCTAGAATGAGATGGATCCTCTGTGACTCTGCTCTGCAAAAACTCTGACATGAGTAATGCTTGCTGGAGCAGAAAGATGTCATTGGTTTGATGCATTGAACCCATAGTGGAGGTATCAGGACTCAAAAAATGTTTTGTCCTGACACACCCTGCCAAACACAGGCTCAGAGGTGACCAGATGGGTAACCCTACGAAGCAGGTTTGAGGTGTTAGCGAGGTAACTCAGCAACTCAGAATAACTGGTCTGACAAAAGTGGCTCACCTTTTAGCCAGGTCAATTTCTATTGCAACAAATCCTTCAGAAGTAGCCTGCTCTGGGGCAGGCTAACTCCTCTTAAATATATCACATTGCACATTTAGTAATGAAATAATGCAATTTAAACTTTACACACAGTGACACTTTTGTATGACTTAATACAATTATTTTATAGCTAGGAGAAAGATGCTTGTGGTTGTGCAGTGATAAACTCACCAAAATCGACCATTAACAATAAGTAATACAATAAAGGCAGCCCTTCTAAAATACTATTTCATACCATAGCTTGCAGAATTTGCAAGATAACTTTTTCTTTAATTTTGATTTCAGTACAAATTTAAATGTGGCACTGACTTGCCCATGGATTTATGTTTTAACATTGTCTCAATGAAGAGTTTGGTGTCTGACCAGCCATGTGCGACATGCAAGCGGAGTTACAAGCCTGCTAGAGGTCGTAGTACAGATTAAGCCTGACCTGGAACATGAAGCTAACTGAAGCTGGTTAGCTTCAGAAAACCCTGAGTAGATGTACAGTATCTTGCTTCATAGAATACCATTCTGAGCACTGGAGAGGTAGACCTCACCTACTGCTGCATGACCAGACTTTCTCCAGACCAGCTGATTTACCATCTAAAGATAGTTAATGGCAAGTTGTTTTAAGTCGACGTCCTTCAATTGTGGTCCAGGGAAAGTATTCCCTTTCTAAGTATGTGTTTGCCTCCATTGTTGCTTGTGTCACTGACAGTTGTCACAAAAAGTTTTTAATGTCAACTCACTGCGATACTAGACGTTTCTCCAACAGTCGCAAATGTCGGATTTTGGAATGTTGAATTATGACAAGAATTCACTTGCTTTGTCAAAATAATGACATTAGCGTATCAAAATGATGATTCAATTTCACAATAACCCAGTTTAGCCAACGCTTCAACTTGGTTAAAGTGCGATTGGCACATGTACTTTTTTAAATTTCAGTCTTGGAGGTTTCCTGACTGATTCTGCATTTTGATTTTTGTCTACCATGAGACACAGTGTTAGAGAAGAAACTGATCAGTCTAGAGCATAAACTGAGGAGTGTCCAAAAGTAATCATATTATCAAAAGAACATTACTCATTTTGCGTAATCCTATTTCACTTCCTCAAAATCCCCAGAATGAGTCTAAGATAACTCAATAAATCTGTAATTATTTTTTGCATTATAACTAAGGTGTTTGGGACAGTTTTTCTCAAGTAAAAAAATGTGCAATGTGTTGTTTTATGTAAACAGAGTCGAAGATGCTGGGCAGTCTCACTGTCTATGCTATTGAGTAGAGAGCAATCACCAGAACTGTTCACCCCATGTTAGTGGGCAAATGGACATGACTTGTTATGACGCCCTGATGTTCCAAACTCTGACTTGGCCAAAATTAGAAGACAATTTTGACACTAGAATAACTGTTTCTGACTCATATTGATGCCACACAGGCCGCTTTCAAAGGGATTTGTGTCTTTTTAAAGGGAGTCACTCTTTAAGGTTAGGGCTATGGTTAAGGGAGAAGTGCATGCGTGTAGCCAGCTAACGTCGTCATGATATCGCCTTCATGTGTAATCAGGGAATTTATATTCGCTGTGAAGGTGACAGCTGCTTATGCTTTACTTCAGTATCCTTTCCCATGCTGTTTTGAATAGGCTTCAAGATTATATAATCTAATTCATTAAAAACACTGTCATTTAAGATATTGTATCGAACAGCAGGGCAGGGATGTGAACAGGGATTGACACTAAGAGTTGCCCTATTGTCTGCGGGAAGTGTACTTAGCAGTCGTACTAGTTGAGCCTACTCTGAGGTTGCCCCATTGGGCAGATGATTTTTAAAAAACAACCAAACTGCAAATAATTCCAGCCGAAAGCTGAACCTTCTCGTTCCTCCCCATTTTATAGTCAAGCAAGTTAAGCCTGCTCTGCGAAACATTTTTTACTGACAACTAAAATACAAAGAATTCCACAACTGATCTTTCTGGTTCATCCCCTATGTGTAGGTGAAAGGCTTGCAATAATGTATATAACATTTCTGCATGTAAATAGCTAATCTATATTTTCGGGCAAGTGATCATAATCTTTGAGCAACCCAAAAAAGATTCCTGACTTGTCCGACGGCCAACGTCCTTTCAAAACGTCTCATCAATCTCTGCAAACACCTTACACATCACGCCAATAGGGTTAACCCACATGGTGGGAATTATACCTCATATAGTGAGGATTGCTACAATATGCACTGAGCATAAAAACATTAGGAACACATGCTTTTTCCTTGACCAAGACCGACCACGTGAATCCAGTTGAAAGTTATGATGCCTTTTTGATGGCACCTGTTAAATCCACTATAATCAGTGTAGATGAAGGGGAGGAGACAGGTTTTGAAGGGGAGGAGACAGGTTTAATAAGGATCTTTAAGCCTTGAGACATGGATTGTGCACAGTGTGTGTGCCATTCCGAGGGTGAATGTGCAAGACAAAATATTTAAGGGCCTTCAAATCAAATCAAATCCAATTTTATTTGTCACATACACATGGTTAGCAGATGCTACTCCTACTGCTCTCTCCTCGTCCGCCCACGTGTTCTCGCACACCCCGAGAGCTTCTGGTCAGCGGGGTGGTGGCACCGGGATCCTCATCTCTCCCAAGTGGTCTTTCTCTCTTTCTCCCCTTACCCATCTGTCTATCGCCTCCTTTGAATTCCATGCTGTCACAGTTACCAGCCCTTTCAAGCTTAACATCCTTATCATTTATCGCCCTCCAGGTTCCCTCGGAGAGTTCATCAATGAGCTTGATGCCTTGATAAGCTCCTTTCCTGAGGACGGCTCACCTCTCACAGTTCTGGGCGACTTTAACCTCCCCACGTCTACCTTTGACTCATTCCTCTCTGCCTCCTTCTTTCCACTCCTCTCCTCTTTTGACCTCACCCTCTCACCTTCCCCCCCTACTCACAAGGCAGGCAATACGCTTGACCTCATCTTTACTAGATGCTGTTCTTCCACTAACCTCATTGCAACTCCCCTCCAAGTCTCCGACCACTACCTTGTATCCTTTTCCCTCTCGCTCTCATCCAACACTTCCCACACTGCCCCTACTCGGATGGTATCGCGCCGTCCCAACCTTCGCTCTCTCTCCCCCGCTACTCTCTCCTCTTCCATCCTATCATCTCTTCCCTCTGCTCAAACTTTCTACATTTCTATGTCATAAGGTGTATGCACCAATTTGTAAGTCGCTCTGGATAAGAGCGTCTGCTAAATGACTTAAATGTAAATGTAAATGTAATGTTAATGCGAGTGTAGCGAAATGCTTGTGCTTCTAGTTCCGACAATGCAGTGATAACCAACAAGTAATCTAACTAACAATTCCAAAACTACTGTCTTATACACAGTGTAAGGGGATAAAGAATATGTACATAAGGATATATGAATGAGTAATGGTACAGGGCAGCATACAGTAGATGGTATCGAGTACAGTATATACATATGAGATGAGTATGTAGACAAAGTAAACAAAGTGGCATAGTTAAAGTGGCTAGTGATACATGTATTACATAAGGATGCAGTCGATGATATAGAGTACAGTGTATACGTATGCATATGAGATGAATAATGTAGGGTAAGTAACATTATATAAGGTAGCATTGTTTAAAGTGGCT